>NC_132884.1:37754918-37879918 GCF_030463535.1 Salminus brasiliensis | reverse complement strand
TCTCAGAACCTAAAATCAGATCTCAGAAAATCATTTCACTCTCCACAAAGTGAAATAACTGCCAGCATGGCCAGTTCAGGCCGCTCTACCAAGGTCAACCTCCAACGAGTCTCCAACGATCCTAAAATGTCATCACAGGACCTACAGGTGGCTACAGGTAGCTCAGGGCAAGACTAGCCAGAGAACACCTGGACCAGGACCAGGACTCCAGGAACAGTGTGATTTGGACAGATCATTCTTGAGTCCTGCCCAGAGTTTCCTCTGTCCACTCCTCTCAGGAAAATCAAAGGTTTTCAGGCTCCTTCTGATGGTAGAAGCTCTACTTTGATTCGATACTGATGTGCAAGTACATCAACCGTGGCATGAGCTAAAAGCTACAAATAGTAGATCCATTTATTAATAAGATTACCTCAAACAATTCTAAGATTTTGATTTATTGTCTGTTTTATGTGAACCATGTTACATCATAAAACAATATCATTATTAATATTAATATCTCTATATTATTCAGAGCCCTTTAACAAAGCCTCCTTAGAGACGTAGCGAGTCTGCAGCAGTGTAGCTACCTGGAGTTGTCTAAATGTCTAAGGTCTGCAGCACAGGGTGTTTTTTAACAGATAAACTTTCTGTCAGGCAGTAAAGCTGTCAGCTAATTTGTCAAACACTGTCACGCCCTTTGACCCCGGACACAACAGTGAATGCCTGTTAAGCAACCACATCCCACCTTACTGCAAAAACTCCATTATCTGTTTCCTTTAAAAGACTTTCTGCAGTAGCCAACAGCCAATAGCCACAGATCACAGCAGTGAACCACGCTCACACAGGAGGAAACAGCAGGCAGACGGATGCAAATGTTCAGTACCAAACAAAGAACTGGACACATCTACTCACACAAGGGTTTTACTTTTATATATATACATGTATACATAAATTGTGTGTGTGTGTGTATAAGTAAATATATATGTGTACTTGTAACTGTAACTTGTTAAAAAACAAACAAACTTGTAAGCACTTGTAAGAGGCAATATTATTAATCATGGGACCTACCTCCTGCCACAGTTAATGTACATGCAGATCATAATCTACATAATATAATATATGTATATATATAGACATAATTTTTTTATTATAATTTTCAAATATATATAAATATATCATTTATATATATAAATAATATATTTATTTATTTAGAAAGTCAATGTAAAAAAGAATATAGTCATTTGGAGCATTTCTATTGGTGCATTTATCTGAAAATTGTAACAAAATGTAAAGCATGGCTGTTAAACACTATTTAAAAATAACCAGCAAATTGTCATTAAAGTTGTTTCCAAATATTTGTCTCAGCTGACAGCTGGGTATTTAACCTGCAAAACCCAAACTAAAATAAATGCTAATAAACAAAATATCACCCGTCAGAATGTGCTGTCAGTCAGTTAAGTTGTTGACAGGTTTGGGTGCTGACCTGCTCTGTGAGCTTCAGCCGCTGTATGGACTTGTTCAGTTTCTCCAGCAGCTCCCCTGACTGTATTGACTTGTTGTTGGATGGGAACTGGGAATACTGCCCTTGCTCTAGGAGAGCTCTGGAGTGTTTTATTACTATATGTTATGTGTAAAATGATTACTATGAAATGACAGATGGATTTAATGTGACCAGAACACCTCGAAACTGACCTCTCTTTACACCAGTTTTTACACCAGTTTTTTTACACCAGTTTTATTCATACATAAGAATCAAGTTCATAATTTATATAATGAAAATAATTTCACACATTTTAGCCTAAACTGTTAGATCTAAATATCTTTATCAGGAGCGACCAAACCTCAGACTGGTACCGTACCGTAACAGCAACAGCTCAGAATGTGTGCGTATGTAAGATCTCACTGACTGCTCACCGCCAAAGAGCTGTTATCAGTGTAATGGCTGGCCCAATACTGATAAATGTGATAAACTTTATCAGGATATTAATATAGGTTGCATTAGTTATTACTTACGTGTTATACATACATATATAAATATGTTAGCTCTGATTTTGCAAAATCTACAACAAAATGATGTATTCTATACATTTATTTTGCTATACATAGACTCTTCAGTACAGTCTCAAGCAAAGAGTAATTAAAAAATAAGTGATTAAATCCTCAAAAACATGCAAATATGCAATTTTCTGTCTACTTATTTGCCTTTTGTCACATGTAATGTTAAAACATAAATAAATCATGTAATGTAGACTAAGTGCCACTACTTTTGCACACCCTATATTTAATGCTTTGTTGTTGTTGTTTTTTTACTACATGGTACATTTAGCAAATAAACAGTAATTATGTATTGTAAGTTTGTCTCTGTAAAGGAAACTTTAGAGGGATTTACACTTAGAAAATCAAAAATACATGAGGTCAAATATCCAAAATGGCAAAAACAGTCTTAACTTTTATTGCAAATTATTTAATTCCAAGTATTTCTGAAGCATTTTATTGGTCCAGTCATCATCACGTTTGCTTAATAAATAAGGCAGCTGCTGAGATTAAATGTAGTAAAATTGTAAAAACAAGAACAGTATTTTGCTCTGCTTTGTTTAATAATGTAATTTTCCACAATCTTGTGTGTAGAAATAACCTAAAATTACCTAACCCTTAAACAGTAGTGATATGACAGGTAGATTTAGACCTGTATAGTTTACTGAGGCATAACGACTGCAGCTGTCAGTGTTTGTATAGAGTGTCCTTTTGGTTGCAAAGTGGTTAAAAACTCACTTTGGCCAAATGACTGTCTAAATATATATATATATATATATATATATATATGAAGCAAAGCTGAACTCATGACCACAACATCATATTTTTAAGAGAAAATGGAAAGGCCTGGATGGTCTTTGCTCCTGTGATCAGTAGTTCATAGTTCAGCATGTTAATAAATGTTTATAAAGATCAGCATCTATATAGTTATTTCTTTCAGCTATTTAGATTGGTGTGTAAAGCCTGTCCGTAGATATGGGTGTTTACGGCTCTGGTTCTGTTGTATCCAAAACACACTGGTGTGCTCTGACTGAGGACGAGCTCTGTGCCGGATCTCTCTCTCTCTCTCTCTCAAACTCATACAATTGAAACTTGTGTTTCATGCCATATTTAAATGTATATGTGTGATTTAAGGCCTTTATTTACTTTATTTACTTTATTTGCTTTCGTATTTACTTATCTTTTTAATTTAAAATAGACTAATAAAAGAGTATAATTGAGAATATGGGCTAAAATAGACTTCTATAAGCTTCTATTATCTTTAAGCTATTTCTAAAGCAGGTTGTTTTTTCTCCTGTCATGTATTTAAAAAATAATTCAGCAACAAGCAAGCAAACAAGCAAAAATACATACAATACAATACAATACAAATTCATGAAATCACTATGAATGAGTTCAGACGTGAATGAGTAAAGACACCAGACTCGTAAATTTTAAATAGCACTAAAGGAGCGTGGAAATGTAGATGGAGCGGCTGCCTTTAAAAAAATTCCCAAGCTCAACTGATGATGCATCAACGGTTTCGGATGGAACAGATCCAGTTCAGAGAGAGCCTCATCATTAGTAATGTGGCACCAGGCTTAATTATGAGCAGCACCTTTAATCAGAGGTGTGTAGAGTAGTCTAAATCCGTCAGCAAGTAAAAGCACTGTTAGGGTAGAAAACTAATGACTCATGTGAAATAGAAAAAACTGAACTTCAGTCGAAGTACAAAAGCAGCAGCGTGAGCAACTACTGGCTGTAGTGGAACAGCAGAGATCAGTACAGAGAGAAGATCTGCCATTCTTCTGATTCATATACACTTAAAATACAGGCGCTACCAGTGGTTCATTGTGGAGTGATGCCAGAGAAGAGTCTTTCTTAAAGCCTGCTTGTTTTCTTATCTGGGATTTGTTCAGATTATGAGGACAATGGAGGATCCATCATTATAAGAGTAATCCAATCCAAAATGGTCATTCTACACAGCAGGGCAGAAACAAACTTACTTTTAATGTAAATTAAATTAAATAGTAATGTAATGTAAATAGACCAAGTGCAAGTGATAAATAGAAACATTTCTATTGGTCCAGGCAACACAGCAGCTACTGAGCTTCAACATTAGAAAAATAAATAAATACAATACCTGTTTCCTTTAGTTTGTTTGTTTTTGGAAACATGTTTTTTTAGCGATACCAAAGAAGATTTCACTCCTGGATTCATGAACAACAATAAGCCTTGTTCATTAGCTGTCCTAAAAAAGAAATTCTTCTTAAAACCCACGTACACAGTGTTTGTATCTGGGATTTGTTCAGTTTACGAGAAAAATGGAGGATCCATCATTATAGGAGCAGAGCTGTGGGGTCAATGGGGGCCATCAATGGGGTCAAAAATCCAAAAAGGTAAGGCAAGGCAGAAACAAACAAGTCCAAGTCATAAATAGAAGTATTTCTATTGGCCCAGGCAACACAGCAGCTACTAAGCTACTTCAGCATTATCAGTAAAAAGATTTTTTTGGAAACGATGCCAGAATAGAACCACTTTTGCTTCCATAAAGAACAACAGGCCTCATTCACCAACTATATTAAAGAAGAAATGTCTTCTTAAAACCCACGTATACAGTTTCTGACCTTTTGATCAGGATTTGATCGGTTTATGAGGACAATGGAGGATCCATCATTATATGAGCAGAGCTGTGGACAACTCTGCACTTCAGAAACACATCATGATCCTGACGTCGGCTTCTTGTTAGAAAACACATTTAGGAAAGTTCTTATTGGTGAATGAGGCTTAATATGTTGTAAAAGAATATAAAAAGACCTTAAATTAAATGATAAAAGAGCCATAAAACCTTTTAAAGGTTCTTCACACCTTTCACAAACATGTTTTTAATAAACAGAAAGTGGTTATTTTCTTTGTAAGTGCTTTTCACTGTTCTTAATCCAGACAAGGTGTGTCCATGCAAGTCTGGGCCATTATTCAGACTTTCAGCAGTAACTGCTAGCGAACACTGCCACCTTGCAACATGCAGCTGTAACAGCATAATCTCAAGGGCCAGGCCAGCATGGTCTTAGTGAATCAGACTACTATGTGACACAGGTTTACTTGACCGTTGCAAGCTGAGTTTGGATATTCAGCTAATAAGACTGTATTTTATACTTCATGCAGGGCTGAGGCTGGTCCAGAACTTGGTGTCTAGTTTGAAATGCAAATGGGATTTTGGCCTGGGAGAGTAGACCACTTTCAAGAGGACATCTGCATGGATAGCTGCACCTCCAACTGTTGACTAACATGCTGGAAACAATGATAAGTGAATCTTCTGTTATCTAGAGTTACACTGTCACACCAAGTGACCAGCACATCAATTCTTACCATATAAGGACGGAGCAGTCGGGACTATTCTGGAAGGGTGGAAGCAGCAGAGAGCAGCTTCTTTTCAGTTTAAGATAAAGCCAGACTACGAGAGAAAGCAGATAACTGCTCGTTCTGTTTATTTCAGACCATTTCAAGACATTTGTTTATACCTAATAGATTGATAAAATTGAAAGATTCCTTGGAGAGCAATAAGGTTCAATGCAAATTAATGTGATAGGGTGGGACTTCTGACTCCTATGCTCTTAAAAATTAAGGTGCTACAAATGGTTCTTTGAGCAATGCAATGGTTCTTTGGTTCCAGAGAAAAAACAGGTTTGTAAAAGAGATGTGGGCATAGCTCCCCCTAGCACTAGCAATGGTGCCGACACTGGTAGGGTAAAGACTTAACACATGTCTCTTTTCAAACTGCCGCAAATAGAGCACCACTGGGCCACCGACACACTCAGAGGAAAGCACATAGTCCCTGGCTCCACCGACCACCCCAGCTAACAGACTCCTGTGTCGGTCAACCTCAGTTAAGAGTGATGAGGGGAGAGAGCACCATCTACCTACCCGGAGAGAGAGCACAGCCGATTGTGCTCTTTCAGAATTACAAAGCAACATGGCTCGGGATTGGAACTCGTAACCCCTGGGCCAAAAATGCTTCTTCTATGGCAACACTCAAAAAGCTAGTGTAGCACCCTGATTTTTAGAGTGTAGGTGTTTTCTGAAGAAAAACAATACTTGAAAATGCTTATATACTTTATAGAAAATATATTATTTTATTGAGGTCACAGTCAAACACTTGGATCGACAAAATCAGTGGAAATGTTTTCATATCAAATCTGATTTAATGAGGAATCCATCTCTGGCCGTGTGAATGATCCTTAATACACTTCCATGCACTTTTTAAATTTAGCATGAAAAAATGCTATTAGGATACACTGAACAGATTAGTATGCAAAGCACATCAACAGCAACAGCCTGCCTAGAAAAGCAGCCATTCAGACTCATTTCAAACAAATAACTAATTTTATACAGGCTGGCAATACATCTACATATCCTGGACATACAGTACTACGCTAAGGTTTAAGGCACCTGTGAAAATTAGAATGATAAACACTGATATTAGAGTAAATATTAATAACATTCCTACTGTGTTTATCATTAGAACATCTCCAAAGTTCTCCTCATGGAGTCTAGTATTATTTAGAGTTCTCCTCAGATCAACACCTGGTTTGGTGGTAAATCAGGGCTTAATGATGGTAAATCAGTTGAGCTGCTGCTGCTGCTGATGGAGTTGAACACATCCTCCACGCTGTGCTGGCTGGACTGGGGGGCGTCCAGGAGAAACCTGGAGGAACCGAGCTCTGTTCTTCAGACTAGCTCACCGACAAGATCTCACTACTTTCTTCAGAATGAGAAGCTCTTAATTCTTACTGGATTTATGTTTACCTGCATCTGTTCTAATGGGATCTGGAGCTTCTACAGTAAAAACACACTTATTTCACTTATTTCTGAGAGAAATGGTTTTAAACAATGGGCTTAGGTGCCAAAAACGTCTGCACAGCACTGTACATAAACATGAACGATGTCGGAAATCTTCGGCACGCTTGGTTTGAATAAACCAGGTCAAGTCTGCATCTTCAGCTTTTCAGTTTCAGCTCATCTCCATTGCCTGTTAAGAAAAAGGTACGTTCTTCACAAAACCATTATTCAGCAAAGCCCAGGATCTATTCTTTTCACGTGACATGAGTGTAATCACTTGTATGCAACTGTGTGGACACTTTTGAGCAACTAGCACACTGATCCTGGTTGTGTTTGAGTAATGATCTAATCTAATGCTAAATCTAGTGTTGCTTGTATACAGTGCACTCAATCGTTCTGCAGAGCGATGATCACCAAGCCACCTCCTGGGGTCTGCTTTTCTGCAGGGTTTATTTCCAACCTTGCCCCCTCTTGCCTGATCCTAATGTAATTCATCTAGCTAATGAAGACCTTCTAAAGAAGTTAATTAGCTTAGTTGGTGGTAGATGGTAGTGGTTGCTGGAACAAAACTTAACAAGAAGGTGAATCTCCAGGACTAGGTTGGTGACACCTGCTTCGGGGTTTGAACTACACTGGTAGTAAAACGGCATTGCTCAGATTTACAGTTTTGGATGTGTTTGAAGAAATGTGTTGGTGAGGAACCACAAAATCTTACCTGATCTACCACCAAGGCGCATCCAAAAGCCTAGGGCAGAGCTTGGTTAGTCATGGTTTTGTATGTTACCTTTAACCACTGACCACCATTCCCATTCTCATCTTTAGCTTAACATTGTCCTTGTCCAATCACAGCCCTCACATGTGTATGACATCATCTCAGAACATGCACAGAGCTTGCTGCATTTACATTCATTGCATTCAGCTGATGCTTTTATCAATGGCAACCTACAGTTGAATCCTGTTGGGCAAAAGTCTTGCCTGATGACTCTTATTGGTTTAGAGTGGTGTGCTTGCCTGGCCAGGGAAGGTGGTCTTGTTACCCAGTAGGTTTCATCAATCGTACTATGTCTTGTATGTCTTGCTAGCATAGATCAGCCATAACATTAGCACCAATGACAGACGAAGTGAAAAACACTTTTATCCTAATCTATTATCCTAATCTACAGTAGCATCTGTCAATGGTCTACATATTTGGCAGAAAGAGGTGAAGAGGTGACAGGGTCATCATGGGCATCTAAGGCTCATTGATGTGATCCATGGAGGCTCCACCTCACAACTTACAGGACTTAGGGGTCTACTGCTAATGTATAGGTGCCAGAAACCACAGGACACTTTCAGGGGTCATGTGAAGTCCATGCCTCGAATGGTGAGATGTGTTGTGGCAGCACAAGGGGGACCTACTCAATATTAGGCACTAACAGGTACTAATCTTATGGCTGACCAGTGTATTTTGAAATGGTCTAAGTAGACTGTTTAAATCCTACCTTTTAAAATCGCTATCTATCGCTACCTAATCGCACCTATGGTCACCAATAACCATAGGTGCACCACAAACCCAAGGCTTCAACCCCAAAGTTTTATTTTGTGGCCTTTAAACCATGGTCCGTTTTGTAGAATCCTTCGAGTACAGCCAGGAAATAGATTCTTCCTTCCTGGGAAACTGAAGGATCCTGCAAAACTGAACAGCCTTCAGTGGTGTAAGGATTGGTTGTGGTGTGTTTACTGTATGTCCTAATATCACAGGGCTTGTGGAGCACTCACTCATTTACTGTGTGGGCCCTTTGGCGGCGTCGAACATTTTCTTGCGGCCCTCCATTCCCGACATGGCCTCCACGTTTTTCCTCCAGTCGCTAACCTCCACTGACTTTTCCTGCAGATCACACACACAGAGACACACACAGACACACAAGTGTTCAAAAAACTGCTTTCAAGACTTTACCTTCAATTTGTTTTTCAGATTTTACCTTCTCTGTGTCCTCTTTCTTGACTGATTTGAGGTTTGCTCTCAGATCCAGAGAAACCTTGTGTTTGGAACCCAAGAGTGAGCGCAGGATGGCATCTGCGGACACCCTCACCCTCCTCAGGTTGGGCCGCTTGAACTTCCCTCTCAGGTCCAGAACTTTGATGTTCAGATCTTTTATCTGCATAAAGACGAAATATTGAAAGTTTAAACAAGGGTAAAGCTTTGTGGCGGAGGACAGTAGGGCACTGTCCAGTGTGGGGTAAACAGAAACTGAGCTTTTTATGTAGTTTTGACAACAGCATGCTTTTGTTCACTCTCTTGTGTTCCCATAGCAACATCATCTGAAATCGCTGACATCATTCAGACAGATGTTTGTTAAAATATACCATTAAAGACCATGTATTTTTTTAGTCTCCAGACGGGCGGGGGAGAACTGTTAGGAGAATAGGACAATATCCATATCCCACCCATAGATTTTAAAGCTAGATTTTTGGTTGTTTTCCATGTTTTCCATGCAGATTTATTAGAAATTAGAAATCAACTAAATGTATACATATGCACTACCAGTCAAAAGTTTAGACACACCTGGTTGAATGTGTACTGATCATCTTAAAAGGCATGTGATCCAAAAGCTAGGGTGGGCATATTGTTGTTTTCAAAAAAGAGGACGTCATGGCTGGGGGCTTTCAAGTAGACCTAAGTTGTAAATTGAACTGAAAGTGAAAAAATTTGGTCTTATTCATGTACATTGACTTACTGTAGCAGAGGAATTTCCATCCTCACACATACACACTGCCACGGTCATATAACTTACCTACTTGAAACCCTCCAGCCACAACAATGTCCTCTTTTTTAAAAAAAATGGTGGATACCCATGTGTGCCCAGTGTTTTCTAAAAAATACCCTATATATATATATATATGGACCATGTATATAATGTTTTTAAGATGACAATCAAACTTTTGACTGGTACTGGATATATAATTTCTAGTATATTTTTGCTCAATAGTTCAAATTAATTTATCACTTTTCATTAATCACATTTTATGCTGTTGGATAAACGATCACCAAACACTATCCTTTAGGTCCTTTGGAATTCTGGTCTGAAATTTAAGGAGCATTTCCATGCTGAAAAACTCCCAAAAATGTTTTTCAGTCTTCAGCTGTTGAGTTTTGGTGAGCCTGTGCTGAGCCACTGCAGCCGCAGCCTTTAGAAGTGGAGCCTGATGAGATCTGCAGCTGTTGAAGCCCATCCTTCTCAGGGTTGGAGGTGTTTTTCATACTGAGATGCTTTTCTGCTCTCCACAATTGTACAGCCTGGTTATCTGAGCTATAGCAGCCTTTCTCTCAGCTCCAACCAGTCTGGCCATTCTTTGTTTACCTCTCTCATCAACAAGGTCTTTCTTTCTGCAGAACTCCAGAGCCCTAAAAACCCAGGAGACCAGCAGTTCTAGAAATACTGAGCCATCACATTTCTCCACATTCTGATATGGTTGATGTGAACATTAGCTGAAGCTGCTGGCCTGTACTTGCATGGCTTTATGCTTTGCACTGCTGCTGCCTGATTGGCTGATTAGCTGATTAGATAACTGCATGGCTGTGTGAGGTACACATGTTTCTAATAAAGTTAACAGTAGGTGTAGTTTTATGTATTGGGCTTCAAACAGCTCAAACAGTACTAACTATTAACACTACGTTGGTTTTTAGAAGCTGTTACAGCTAGACCCTTACAGGTAACCCTGTCTGTGGGGTAGGTTGTACCATTTTCATTCATCTGCTTTCAGCCACAGGTGCTGTGAAACCAATCGGAGCAAGACTGCAAAAACCAAAACCTGCTAAGCCGTGCCCCAGACCTTCCATTAGGCCTGTTTTAAGAGTTAAACCAGGCCTGTGTGAGGGTTTTCACCTCTCTGGTATTATGTATCACTTTGGCTTCAATATCATAGCGCTCCTCATCCACTTCGTCTATTTTGGCATGAAGCTCTCGACACAGTTCCTGCAAATGAGGAGAAGAACAGACGTTATTCAATCTTCTGTCACTTCTGCTTAATTGCATCAGTTCTGCTAAATGAAGCCCGATGGGTGTGAGCAGGGCTGAGCTCCTAGTAGCAGAGTACTGGAGTACAGTGGAATACGAATGTGTTTGATGCCAGAATACCTGGAGCTCTGCGAAGGACATGCTGCTGGTCTGTAGGGGAGGAGCTTTCTCAGCCAGATACCTCTCCTTCTCCTCCTCCTTTTCTATCAGCTCCTGCTCCAGCTCCTCTTTAGCTTTAGCCACCATCAGACTCTGCCCCATAAACACACATACACACAACACAAGCCGCATGTGGAGGGAGTCTTGGTGAGTGCTTTCACGAATCCATCTCTGCATTTCTCTTTGTTTTTAGAACCGCCTAATGCTCAGGGTCTATGAGGTGTAAAATACTAAAGGCCTGCTGCTGTTTCTACATACCTTCAGCATCAGCTTGCGTGAGGCGGAAATCTTGGACTTTTTCTAGTGAATATTAAAGCAAAAGCACATGATTATGTAATCTAAGCCAAAGAAATCCAAAGAAAAGAGTTTTAACTTGAATATGTGTTTAAAATATGCGAAACATGAGGTGAGGATTCAGGTTTGAAGAGTAGAAGTGATGTTTCAAGACATTGCCTTGTATTAAAATGTGGAACCACCAAAAGCAGACATAACATCATCCTGCAAAAATCTCATTAAACTTGTTGGGAAAAATAAATGTAAAAAATACAGGCGCCACAAATGGTACTTTGAGCGATGCCATAGAAGAGTCAAGTCAAATTATTTGTGTAGCTTTTTACAACTTCTGCTGTCACAAAGCAGCTTTACATAATTAGTAATTAGTAAAAATAAAAAAAGAAATAACATAAGAGACAAGAGAAAAATCTAAGACCCCCAGTGAGCCGTCAACAGGGACAGTGGCAAGGAAAACTCCCTCAGAGCTGGAGGAAGAAACCTTGGGAGGAACCAAGACTCACAAGGGGGACCCGACCCGTCCTCCTCTGATCAGAACTATTTATTAATTATTGATAAAAGTTACCAAACCATCTGAACTGCACCCTCCTACCACTGCTACCTGTTTAATGACCATGTAAAAACCTAAACGGACTCTGCACTATTAATATCACCACTATTAACTATCTACACCATGATTAATATTTTATGATTATGATCAGAGCAGTTTAACAGTATTGATGGTTTGGTAATTTTTACCAATAATTAATAAATAGTTCTGATCAGAGGAGGACAGGTCGGGTCCCCCTTGTGAGTCTTGGTTTCTCCCAAGGTTTCTTCCTCCAGCTCTGAGGGAGGTTCTCCTTGCCACTGTTGCCATTGGCTGCTCACTGGGGGTCTTTGATCCTTCACGTCTTCTTACGTTATTTCTTTTTTTTTGACTTTCTTTCACTAATTACTATTTATGTAAAGCTGCTTTGATTCAAGAGTTTTATTGTCATATGCACAGCAGAAACAGACAGTTACGCTGTACAATGAAATTCTTACTTTGCTGTCCCTCTATTCACCAATAGATAAAGATAACAAAAAAGAAATTAACAAATAATAATAAAAAATATATACAAAATAAATAAAGTATAATAATATAAGTTGAAGTAAATAAAATGTGACGACAACAGTTGTAAAAAGTGCTATACAAATAAATCTGACGACTTGACTTGACTTGACTACTGTTGAACTGCTTAGGTGTGCAACATATTCATAATCCTAATATAATAATCATGGTGTAGCATAACTTAATATAGTCCTGGCAGTGATGGTCAGAGTAATGAGAGTAATGATAGTTAATAGTGGTGATATTATTAGTGGCAGAAGAATCACCTTTATCCATTTGGAACCATTTTTGGGAAAGGGATTGGAGATAGTGAAGATGGTAACACTCACAAATCTCTTTTACAAACTAAAGTGGTTCTTCTATGGCATTGCTCCAAACCCTGTGTAGCATCCCTAGTTTTAGGAGCGTGGTCCATTAAAATTCCCCTATTAATTAGCCCCATTTAAAACAACGAGTCAGAGTCCAGTGTTAAGTGTCATTTTAGAGGGTTTACACATCCTTAGCTCAAGGGCTGTTACGTACCTCTTGCCTGAAAAGTGAAAAGAAAAAGAAAATTCCATTAAAAACAATACATAAGAGTGAGCATATAGCATCAGGCTAAATATTCTGTACTCAGAAATACATATGCTAGAACTCATTCATCCCCCCCTCAACAGAAACATCCAATAAAATGACAGTTATGTTTATTCATTAAAATAGCACATAGCAATGCATACTGGAGACAGCCAGCTATTCTAAGAATAGCTCTCATTTGCCGAGAAGGGCCACCAGGGGAAGAGGAGATGGAAAACAAAAGAGAAACACAATCTACTCACTCCGGCATCTTTACAATGTGGATTGAACCTGGAGGACAAAAATAAAAAAGGCTTTAGTTTCTAAAGTCCAGGACCATGGGGAATGCTTTACTGCTTTCGATATGCAGACCTGTGAGGGATCGTGTTTCACTCCCCCAGCAATTCCAGAACGAAGCAATGAACGCTAACAAATTAATGCCAGTTCCACTTAGCTCCCAAATGCAGCTTAGAAATCCTTCACAATATAATGAGCATCTTTTGTGCCTCTTTTATATGAGGGGTTTGGTTGCAAAGCCATTTTCGTCTACTTTTGTAGGTTGGAATTGGGTTGTTGGGAGAAAGATTTACACATGAGAAAAGTCAGAGCAATATGATCATTAATTCACTGTTTCAATTTATGTTTAAGAGCATAAAGTGTTTTGGAATTTGACTCTTGGTTGTGTTGCTGCCATGCAAAAAAAGTACATTTTTGCCCTTTTTTTGCTTTTTTATGTAATGTAAATCTGGAAGCTGTTTTCCTACATTGTGTCAAATTTTATGATGACAGGACCAATAGAAATGCTCCAAGATGAGTTGGAGTCAAATCTTTTTACATTGACTTTCATTGAAAGTGAAGAGTTATTTTTCCTTCTCCTGTAAAGTTGCCTTTTTTGAGATAGGAGGTTTCTGTGTGACAGGGCCAATAAGCAGACTCCTATCATTCTAAAATGCCAAATTCATTCTATAGATGTACAGCCTGTCTTGAACTAACATTATCCACCATGCTGAGTGAATGTAGATGATTTTGAGACGTTCTAAAGCCCCCCTTGGACGTAACTATGAAGGAGTTTTGAGATAGGAGGTTTCTGTGTGACGGGGACAACAAGTAGGCTCCTATCATTCTACAATACCAAATTCATTCTATAGATGTACAGCCTGTCTTGAACTAACATTATCCACCACGCTGAGTGAATGTAGATAATTTTGAGACATTCTAAAGTCACCCGTGGACATAACTATGAAGGAATCTTTCAGCTGTGAGGGTTGTGTTAAGGTTGGGATTGTGAGATGTGTGGGACTGTGGGATTGTCTGGTTGTTTTTTATTGACGACCAGATTTGCGAACCACTTGATGCCCAGTTCCAAATCATCAGAAGAATCTACCCCAGCATCAAGCTGTTCTGCTTCGCATCTGTAGGCCACTTTGATGTGATGACACTAGCCGCACAAATCCCCCCACTCAGACACAGCCCAAGTTAACCCCCTAAAAAGAAAGTGTTGGCAGACACACGGTGCGTGGGGGGGTAATGGCATGCCAGCTATTTCAGACAGATAACAATCCGGCTTTCTCCTGCCCATTTCCACCAGTGCTGAGCCACAAATAGACCTGCATCGAGCCCATGTTAAAGAGCCGCAGAGCTTCAGTGACTTATATTATAGGAGCCCGATTTAAATGCCCATAGTACAAATCTGGGAATTTGCTACAAATGCTGCATAAATGTTTAAAAGCATGAAATTGGTTGAGATGCATAGGATTTTTAAAGGGAATTATATTATAAATAGAAAAAATAGCTGAATATCATCATCAAAAGCATCAAATCTATTATTGAGCATGAAATCATTGAAAAAAGATGCTATAGTTTAATGGCTGAATATTAGTCCAATCACAATACAGCTGCAAAACAACTGGAAAGAGCAGTGAGTGCTGTCATTTCTTGCCCAAGTTCTAAGTGGGTAGAAAATCTAGCAATCTGTTAAAGTTTCAAAAGCACAATCTTACCTCTGAGTGCTGCGGCGGGTGGAGTGGTGCCCCTCAGAATGATGCTCTGGAACAATGTCTCCTTTTTAAACCAGCCTCTTATTGTTCTCCACTTGCTTGTAACTGGACGATATTAATAGACTCCCACACAGAGAGAGTTCTTATCCAGCAGTTGTGGTGATAACTTTTTTTTTTGCCTCTCTGGTCGTGGTTCACCTCACCCATGACCAGTGCTTACACTGTCTACAGGAACTGGTCCCCAGTTTAGCACAATCTGTTCAAATGTGAAAAATGAAGGGAAAAAATGCCAAAATTTGAAGGAAATATCCACTAACTCAGTATTATGTAGACTATTGCTGTCTTACAAAACCTCATATCTCCAAAACAGAAACTTTACAGGTGAAGGAAAAACTTCTATGAAGGAAAAGCATTTCTATTGGTCCATTTATCATGAAATGGGACACATTGTAAAAAAAACTGTGAATGGTATTATTGAAAAGTGGACGCGGTTAGGAACCACGTAAAGTTACTGAGGAGAGTCGCTGATTGCTGAGCTCAGAGCAGAGTGCAGAAAAGTCTCCAACGCTCTGCTGACTCAATAACTGCAGAGCTCCAGACCTACAAAGTGGGACCCAGTCCATATTAATGCTTATGGAATTAGAATAGGACGTCATAAAACAGATCCTGTAGGTGTAATGTGTAGGTGTCCCAATACTTTTTGTCATATAGTGGATATCAGCTACAATCTGAGTCTCTGTGAGAGTATTTTCTCACCCTGGTTATAATCTCTGCATCAGCAGTTACAGCCAGGGTTTTTCCTTCACCAACGAAACAATTCTGCCCAGTCATCCATGGTGTGTGGTGTTGCTGAGCTCACTGGTGCATTTTACTAAGTTAGGTTTACTGTTGTTCATGTTTGAGATGACATGTTCATTGAGATTTCACTTGAACCAACACCTCTTAGGGCCTTTCTACAAATAACAGGGAAAAAGTTCACCCCTGGCCATGACAAAATAACAAATAACTTATCAGTTAATAATCCAGTTACTTTTGTGGCTGTGAAAAAAAAAAAAAAAAAAAAAAAAAATGATTGACTTTCTATGCATTTAGAAAGTCTTTAGACCCTTTCAATTTCTTCACATTTGGTTATGTTAAGGTCTTGTGATAAAATCATAAAAAAAAATTATAATCTGCAATACCCCTCTCTCAATAATTCATAATGACAAAGTGAATGTTTGCAAATTATTTATCATAGAAAGCTCTAAACTTTCACATGGGCATAAAAATGTAACCTTTCACATGGACGTTCAGACCAGTATTCAGTATATAATCCCATTTCTCTTGATCATCTTGAGATGGTTCTGCACTTTGATTGAAATCCACCTGTGGTATTTGCAGTTGATTGGGCATCATTTGTAAAGACACACACCTGTCCACATAATGTCTCACAGCTGACAATGCATATCAGAGCAAAAACCAAGCCATGAGGAGGAAAGAACTGTCTGTAGAGCTTAGAGACAGGATTGTGTCTACATAATATTCTGCTGCACTGAAAGTTTCCGAGACACAGGGGCCTCCATAATTCTTTAATGGAAGAAGTCTGGAACAACTAGGACTCTTCCTAGAGCTGGCCTCCCCACCAGACTAGTAATTGGGGAGAAGGGCCTTGGTAAGAGAGCTGACCATTCTAGCTGAGCTCCAAAGATCCTGTGTGCAGATGGGAGAAACATCCAGAATGTCAACCATCACCGCAGCACTCTTTATGGTTTTATGGCAGAAATGTCGGTCCACCGATGGTCCCCGTCCAACCTGACAGAGCTTGAGAGGATCTTCAGAGAAAAAATGGCAGAAAATCCCCAGATCCAGGTGGGCATCATACCCAAGAAGACTGGGTCTGTAATCTCTGACAAAAGGAGCTTCCATGAAGCACTGAGTAAAGTGTCTAAATA
The DNA here is from genome assembly GCF_030463535.1 of Salminus brasiliensis. Taxonomy (NCBI): domain Eukaryota; kingdom Metazoa; phylum Chordata; class Actinopteri; order Characiformes; family Bryconidae; genus Salminus; species Salminus brasiliensis. The sequence continues at coordinate 37,863,066 of NC_132884.1, read as the reverse complement.
CTTTTGTCAAGGCTGTATTTTAGTTTTTGCATTACTATTTGCTCTAGAAGGTGTTGCTGGAGACATCTGCATGCCCACAGAGAAGCCAAAGAGTCACTAGTAATGACTAAGCTATTAGAGATGCTCTGGGTCTCAGTTCCCCTGTGCGGCCCTGCCTCTGATTAATATATTAACTGCAGACAGCTCTAATCTTTCTGCTTTGATGACAGGAATGTAATATGGCCCATTCACTGGAGTGGCTAAACATAGAGCATCGTGCCAGCTGATGCTGCCACTCGTGTCCTGTATTAAGAACTTATCGTTGTCTACGTCTTATCGATTAGCTGCAGTTGCCGTCTTTGCTGAAGAAACGTACAGGAAACCATCAAACACAGTGACCAGTAAATTACTGTTACTAATCTATGGGTGTGTGTGTTGAGTTGATGTTTGTTTCTAGGCATTGTTTCTTCCACTATAAATCAAGGCCAAGCTGGGTGATTATCAGTTATCAGTCATATCACTTTTGGCTGCTGCCCTCAAGGGAGGCATCAGCATTAGCTTTGTTTGGGCTGTGATTAGGGAATGGAATATGACTCAGATACTGGAAGCATCCTCACTTGCTGTGCCAGTAGACCCTCCCTCAGATATTACCAGTGAAAGAGAGATCGAGAAACCCTCCCCACTTCTGAGAAACACCTGTTATGTCCACTGGCAAGGTAGTGGCTGTGGGATATAGCAAATGCAGGATGTGTTTTTTGACCAAAGACCATCAATTTCAGCTACAGTGTGAGCTGGAATCAACTGGAACTACCAGCTTTCAGTTGCAGATCCCATCAGAACAGATGCAAGTGAACATAAATCCAGTAAAAAGGAACAAGAGCTTCTCATTTTGAAGAACACAGCTCAGTTCCTCCATGCTTCTCCTGGACGCCCCCTCCCAAGTCCAGCTAGCACAGCGTGGAGGATGTGTTCAACTCCATCATCATCATCATCAGCAGCAGCATTAAGCCCTGATTTACCACCAAACCAGGTGTTGATCTGAGGAGAATACTAGAAGACTCCATGAGGAGAACTCTGGAGATGTTCTAATGATGAACACAGTGATGGAGAACCTCCACCACTTTCTGTAGGAGTGTCATTATTAGAGTTTATTATAACATGAGTGTTTTACTGAGGAACTAAACACTTACTGCTCAGATAAGGAGCCTAAAACTCTATGCTCAGTACTGTATTGTATATCACACACACATTCCTCATTGTTGAGTCCTGTAAACTGTAGCCGCTCAGGCAGCAAAATGCCACCTCTTTTATATATAGATCTAAGATTAACATCCAGGACCTTATGACCTGTAGCGGGCTTAGTGACCCAGCCAGCTAACTCGCTCTGCTCAGCTTTGTGTCATGAACATGCCAGTGCTTTGTTGGCTCACTCTTTCCAAACTGTAAATTTCATTTATTTTTAGCTCGGCCCTCTCTCTCATGAGTCAGCCTGCTCGAACTATTCCAAAGCTGCAGCGCTAATTAATTGTGATTTACAAGGAGCTCTGCTGTAGGTTAAATTAGAGGACCATCAGTATCTATGTTGACTTTACCCTAGGTCAGTAATCTACAGTAAAGATGATGAGTGTAGAGATAATGACTAATGCACTTATGGTATACTAACGTTATTGATAGCATTCCTGTCGTGCAAAAAATCTGTAATGTCCAAAAGGGCAACTTGTAAAGAACCTTCTTCAAAATTTCATGCAATGTAAGAAACAACTGCCAAATTTAAATTATGTCAAAAAGTAAAAAAAAATTATGTATTTTGTACAACAGTGATAATATGTAAATAGGAACACAATTGGCACTGAAGCCCAGAAGACAAGGTTGATGTGGCGCCCTCTGGTGGCAGAAAATAAGATTTTTTTACCCTTCATTTAATAGTTTGGGGATGCATGTATATATATATATATATATATATATATATATATATATATATATATATATATATATATATATACACACACACACACACACCATAGCACCACCATAACAGATCTGACCATTTAAGGCATGGACTCCACAAGACCTCTGAAGGTGTCCTGTGATATCTGGCACCAAGACATTATCAGCAGATCCTTTAAGTGCTGTAAGTTGTGAAGTGGGCAGGGCCACTATGAGCATCAATGAGCCTTAGGTGCCCATGACTTTATCGCTGGTTCACCGGTTGTCCTTTTCTTGGAGTACTTTTGGTAGGTACTGACCACTGCATACCAGAAAACACCCCACAAGACCTACCTGATAATTGGGAGATGTTCTGACCCAGGCGTCTAGCCGTCACAGTTTGGTTCTCAGAGTGTCAGAGTGTCTCAGAGGGTCAGAGTGTCTGAAGTTGCCAATTTTTTTCTGCTTTTAACACCAACATCACCTTCAGGAACTGACTGTTGACTTGCTGCCTAATATGTCTACCCCTTTACAGATGCCACTGTAGATGAAGATAATCAGTGATTATACCATTAGGCTTATACTGGCATTTGGAAGATGAAACAAGATGTTCTGTGAAGTAAATTACACTGTACTGAGAGAGTACATTAAAGTAATGAGACTTTTAATGACTTTTAAGAGGCCTAGTAAAGAACACCAAGTATCATTTCTATTGAACATACTTAAGTTGCCCTTGAAGCAGAGTTATTAATGTTATGTTTGATATTATTATATTTGTATATATGATTTCTATTTAAAATACCACAACCGCAGCCACACAGAACATATACTGGGCCTCTGCACTATAACTTCCATGTTGTGGGAGTCATGCTTCCTAACAGTGTTCATAAAAAGGTTTGGGCACGCTGAATTTCCAGTGCCCTTAGTAAAAGCAATGGGATTTTCACTGGGTCTTTTTGAGTTTTTGAGAGAAACTTTTTTTTGGTTCTGTGAGATTTCTGGTCATTTTGCCTCACTGCTCTTTTGGGGTCTGCCCTCAGATTTTTAATGATATTCAGATTGAGTAACTGTGAGGGCCATGGCAAAGCCCTTAGCTCATGCTCTTATCCCCTTAAAAAGCCTAAGGCCTGCCGGTGGGCCGAGGTTTGTACAGACGTCCCTGTAGTTACTGAGTAATAAACCATAGTGCGAAATTAGCCTTGGAGTGTTAAGGGGTCAAGATAGTGGATTATGAGGGGTGTGTAGAGTCATTATCCCGGTGTAGAAGCTCATCCTCTTCCCTTTATTCATCTTCACCTTTTTCACAGAGGATGTGATGCTTGATGTTTACTTCCAGAATTTGCTGGTATTTAATTGAATATGTTCTTCCCTCAGCCAGTAAAATGCTCTACGTGCCACTGGCTGCAGGACAAGTCCAAACCATTTGTGTTTAACAGTTGGAGAGGTGTTCTTTTCATAAATTCAGCACCTAACTGCAGGACTGGATTCCAAATTGTCAATCAAATTTGTTTAGATGCTTCTTTAAAAACCTCTGATGCTGAATTTTGTGTTGAGGATGTAGGAAAGGATTTCTTCTGATGACTCCTCCATGAAGGTCATGCTCATGCAAGTGTCACTGCACAGTAGAATAGTGCACTGCCACACCCAGGTCAATGAACTTTAAGGCACCTAATGCCTATTTCATATTATTGTGCAATTACAGGCAATAAACTATTCATAAATATAAGGCAGCCTTCAAATAAAGTGTCACAAAATAATGATTTCACGTAGGCTGCAATATGCAAATAGGGCCTATGACCAATCACAGTGTTTTTTGACCTGCTTGACCAATCACGGCTCCAAACGAGTGGTTTTCATTGATTTAAGTATACATATAATCCAACCAGATGATATGGTCAATATAATGCCAGACAGTCCTTAACCATGTCCACCATGATTAGTGATTCATCACCATGACCACAATATATAATTATACAGCTGCAGTGTACTGTGATATGCCTCTTTGTCCATGTCAGTGAGGCCCTCGCCGGGCCGGTGACAGGCTCGGACAGATAAGCACCCATTGTTTCTTGACAACACTCACCGCTTTTTGATGTCGTAATGATGTCAGAAGTAAACAAACGGGTCATCTCCTTGGATTGGCTACAAATGCAGTGTTTATCTTGCTCTCGCTCGAGCCATGAAGCTTATAACAGTATAAAAAGACTGAAACAGCCTTTAGAATATTGTCTACAGTGATTCCTTTATTCAGATTTCACAAACCCCCCACATGACCCCAATATATAATATGCAGTGTTTATTCAGGTGGTCAGCGAAATGTGGAGCTCACCTACACCACAAGAATGTAACTCTGCTGCTTAGGTGAAACAAGAAAGCATGTTTTATGTTTTCACTGTAATAAATTAGCTCTTCTTTGTAGAAAAAATGAATTCATTATTTAAAAAAGGGGAAATTAAATCCCAGTAGATATAATTAGCTCGTAGCCATTAGTGTGTTGCCATGCCACTTCTGGGATGTGGTCTGTGTAAAGCGCTGGCTTAAAAAAGAATTTCAACATTTCAAAGCATTTCTGTGAGTAAAATGCATGCATTTAAGACTCTGACTACAGCGCTGGCTGTAGAAGCTGGAGGATCTTCACTGGGCATGGGCTAAAGCTCCTGCTCCCTGACCAAATCCAAAACCCTTTGGTCCGAAATTCTTAGCGTAGCACCCTGTGGATCCAAAGCAAAACAAGCACAAAGTTATCCTCTACTTAACATACTGTATTAAAATCCACAGCATTAATTAGAGCAGTGATATTAGTCCTTTTCGTCGCTGTCCAATGAAAACCATGTATCTCCATTTTTGGCCGTTTTTAGTTTTCTCCATGGTTTGAACCCTGTGGCTGCTTCTGTACACTGTGTAAATAATTCTGAATGAATGGACCAATAGAAATAAACTCAATAAACTGGAATAAACTCACTTATTTTGCATTAACGTGAATTCAACATTAAGAGCATTTTAATTTTCTCCTGTAAAGTCAGCATGTTTTTCATTGGACATTGATGACATTTCATCATTACTTTTAACACATTGATGCACCGTTCTAACAACAGAATAAGCTTTGAATACCCAGAATGCAGCTAAGTGTACAGTACTAAAAATATTTGGAATAATTCAAAATAAATTATGAAATGATCAATATCACACTATAATTCTCTATTGTCATATATTCTGGACAGTGTTTTTATTTTATCCTCATTCTTGATGTTATTGAGCTTATTCAGTCCTTATTCATCCAGAATCCCTCACAGCTTCATTAGTTATTACTGACACTTCCTACACTGGCCCATAAACAATTCCACACTTTCTTTGCAACAAAAGTTAAAAAAAAGTGGTGGTGTGGTCTTTACTGACCTGGGCTATTAAAAAATAAAATAAAATAAAATAAAAATAGTGAAATGTACATGACAGCATTGATATTTTCAATGGCTCTCAATAGTAGTATATTGTGTGTGAGTGTAGGAAAGTGGAATCCTGACCTTTGCAGTAGACTTCGCCATCCTTATCAGCTACAGTGGTGGACTCCAGGCTCTTGCCACACTTAGCGCACCTGAAGCAGCTCTTATGCCATGACTAGAAAGACAAACCCAAAAAAGAAACACTTTATGCTTATTGTTTTTCCTTCCTATCTCTAAATTCCTTCCCGTGTTTTATAGAGATCCATAATATAGGCAACACTGAAGTTGTGTTAGGAGATAAAAGCAGCATGGAGAATATTGTGGGTTCACTTACATTACCAGCTCCCACCACCTTTTCTGCTGCATAAACAGCTTTGCCACAGCGGGGACACGCCTCAGAACTGCCGAACTTCTGCGCGTACTTTGAGGGATTGGGGTTGTTGGTAGGACGATGTGGTCCTTGTCTAAGAGTTAAACACATCAGCTTTGAGTATGTGGGGTAAGCTGAAGAATTAAAGATAACACAGAGGCAAATACAGTATGTTGGAGATAAAGGCCTCATTCTTATCTCTGCATTTTCCATTCATTCATTCTCCAAGACATGCATTTCCCTTCACACTGAATATAACTGGTCAGCTAAGATGTGTGATGGCCAATGTTTGCTTCCTCAGTTTTTGTGCTGGGGCTACAAAGCCAAACACTGGCCTCAAACTGCATTGAGTTGTTCTTAAAGCGGCCATAAAGTTCAGTATTTCATTATGTTCAGTATTGTAAGCTGTTTTTGACGTATAATTAGTAAGTATAGCAGCTTAGGTTGGGTGAAAAAAGGCCTTAATGCAATTTTACAAGCCTGTTTACCACCCTGTTATTTTGACTCTGAACGAAATTCATAGGGCAAATTTCATAGGGCAACATAGGGCATTTAGCAGATGCTCTTATCCAGAGCGACTTATAAAAGTGCTTTGCTATTTACCCAAAAAAAACCTCAACTAGTTTGAATAGGCTACAAATTATTACCTCTAAGTTTAGACTCTACTAAACACAAGTCACTAAGGTGACCACTCTACTTTTCGCCCAAGTACTCTTGGAAGAGGTGGGTCTTCAGTCTGGGTTTGAAGACAGCGAGCATTGGACTCTGCTGTTCGGACACCCAGTAAAAGCTTGTTCCACCACTTTGGTGCCAGAACAAAAAAAAGTCTGGTTACCTGTCTTTAGTGGATTTTGAAGAATTGGCGGGTCGAACCGAACCGTACTTGAAGCTCGAAGGGTGGGTTATATGGTGGGCTTTTGAAAAAAATGCTGAGCTCAGTTTTTATTATTATAGGTGTTTTACATCGATATATTGGTATATATATATTGCACAGTGCTGGCGAATATATCTACGACGATGGGCGTGGTGGTCTCGAAATTAGGTGTGTTCAGGTCAACTTCTGCCGTATTGCAATGAAAAACAACCGAAAACAACCCATGCAGGGTTTGCAGAGGTCAGATTTTGAATGTGATTACAATGGGCACTATTATCCCACAATGCAATGCAAAACTGAAAGGGAGGAGCTGCTCATGTCTGGAACAAGTAGAAGAAAATGACAGATAACGATGCAACTATGGCGACAGCAGCAGCTGGATATACAGTATGTTGGCATAGCAACACTTCATCACTTCCTGTTAGTGCAAAATTGGTTGGTACATTAAACCTTTTGAAAAAAGTAACCTGCCAAACCCACACTATTAAGATCAGTATATTGTACATATTTTTTATTTATATTAATAGTGTGTAGTACACAATTAGGACATTCGGTTATGTTAGCCTCTTCGCTCCAGTGCAAGCTAAAAAAGCAAACCTTGGACACTCATGGATTCCACATATTTCTGGTTCATTAGCTGCAGTTTGGATAAGAGGGACATATAAATATGTGTGTGTGTTCAATTCCCCATTGAACACACCAATAAGAGTCCTTGGGCAAGACTCCGAACACTACATTGGCCCACCTCTGTAATACGAGTAACATTGTAAGTCACTCTGCATGAGAGTGTGAGCTAAATGCCCTAAATATAATGTAAAAAAAGTTAAAAGAAAGAAAGAAAAAAATATATAAATATATATATAACCCCCCCCCCAAAAAAAAAAAAAAAAAATGATACTGAGGCAAGTATAATGTTATAACTGACAGTACACTCTCTTTCCATTCATCCACTCTCTCAGCAATCTACTGAAAACCAAACCCTTATATTATAGAGGCTATTCAAATCCTCTACTTACTCTGCTGGTTTAATTCCCAGTGCTTCACCCGTGTCCATGCTCAAGGTCCCTGCCCCACCTCCAAAACCATAGCCTTTTGGGCCATATTTCTTGCCATAGCAGGACTTGCAGTAGATCTCGTCCACGTGTACGGCCACTGTGGTGCTGTCCAAGTTCTTTTTGCACACCACTGTGAGGAAACGAGAAGGAAACATTCCACTGCTGCTGAGTTACAGCCAGCTAAGCCTTTTAAGGTATTTATCTGCTGTTTTAAAAAAACAACTTGGAAAAAGCAGGGGGGTTCTGTTCAGATGGTGGGGATTTGCACAGCCTACTGTTCAGTCAAGTCTAGAACTACTCTGGAAAAAGTGACATCCCGGCAATGATCTCAAGTGTTGTTGATTATGTCTGATATTTCTCATTTTGAGGCCGTTGAGGGGATGAGATGATTACGTAACTAATTTGTAGACGTTCTGTTCTTGTTTTCACTCATTTTCTGTCTTATTTGTGCTTGATTATATTGACAGATAATTTTGCTTGTGTCAAATTCTAGTTATTGAATCATGTAAAATCATGCACATTATATATAACCCAACAGCAAAGTGTTTTTTATATTTGTAGATTATTCTAGTCATTCTTATAATCTGATCACGAGAGATATTAGATATATTCACCTCACAAGACATTTAAGAGGTGCCAGGATGTGCCTATCTAGCAGTTCAGTACTTTTCTATGGACTATCCTGAGATGTGAGATGTGGGCCAAGTACAGGATTCCACTAATGTGGAATATAAACAACTGCACCATTAAACTAAAGAGTTCTGTTTGGTACTGAAAAAGGCTCTTCTCAGTAGTGGACAACAGTGGAACCCTTTTTGGTGCTGTATAGAACCATTTACAAGTTAATATCCTAATACATGATAAACCATTTAACCAGACAATAAACCATTTATTTATTCATTCAAATGGTGGTTTGAGGTGTCATGGTTCTAGATAGTTACGCAATCATGTGAAGAACCCCTTTTGTAAGAGTGCAGAGAAAGTGACTGGGTCAGAATTGTTCACACTTGGTGGTACCTGCACAGAAATCTATTCACTAAATAGATTTCTGTGCAGGTACAAAAACATAGAATACAAAAACATGGTTACTATTTTCTCAAATTCAGAAGAACATGCAGGGTGTTGTAAGGCAAAAATAGACCCTTAGCTTTTTCACATTTACCACTATTTTAGAAGTCCTATATTAGGACTATACTATAATAATAATAATAATAATATAAGCATATCTCATTTTATCAGCCTTGGCCTAATCTTGGTATGTGCCATAAAAAAACTGCTGCCAATATCGTCTACACTGTCTAATATGTGGCCTAATATGTGACCTCTGTTCACTGCCACCTTAATCACTTCGCCAGGCCTTAGTTTGCCCTCAGAAACTGTACAGTTTAAGAGAACCCATTAAAAAAGTCCTCGCCTGAGCAGTTTTGGCTCGACGCTATGCTAACTTGCTCCATTCAGCAACAGCACAAGTTTATCACTGACATACTGGTACTACTTGTTTATACAGACACACACACACACATGCTCTCATCTGTTGGCCTGTGTTGAGTGTTAGAGTGAAGCACACACTGGAGTCCCATATAAGGTAGACCCAGCCACAGTGACGTCCGTGTACTGACCTCCTAATATGGGCATGCTTGTAAAAGTAGAGGAGGCTTAGATGCTTGCGACCTAAAGGAAGCCAAGGCATGCAGCCTCTCACTCCGGACGTCTCGGAGGATCTCATCGCATGCTGCTACTGTCAGAGTTTCAGAATTAGATCAGAAGATCACAAACACGCAGGCGGCCGTGTCCCTTAAGCATAATGCCTTGTTATGGAAGCGGAGAGGTTTGCTGGCCGGGAGCAGAGAGAGGTGACTTACTGCAAAGAAAGCAGGACTTGTGGAAATACTTCCCCTCACACTGGACTTCCTCTGCAAAGTACACAGTCTTCTGGCAGCAGCCACACCTGTTTCCCCCTCCGAGTGGCATCCTGAACACACACACCATTTACAGCCACAGCACAGATTATGGGTTGATTAGCATGGTCAATAATTTCAGTAGGTTTTGCTGTACTTAAGCAATGACAGAAAACCTGCTGACCTCAAATGTGCATATAATAGAAGTCAATGGGCACTTGCTTCAATTCCCGCCTATCAGCTTTTATTATTCTTATTTATAAGTTTGTCTTGACTTCTTTTTCTTTAGTACATGAAAACTGCAGTCGGTAGTGACCACATGCTGGTCCTGCAAATGTGACGTTTGAAAAATGCTGGAGTATTCCTTTAAATTGTCCGCTGTGGACGGAAAACACTTGTCTCAGGAGAGTAGATGGTATCTATATCATGGCATAACTACGCAGTGATAATTCTGATTAACTCACCATATAGTAAACAGGAAAGCAAGATACACAGACACTGTTTGTGAAGTGTTTTCGAGGGAAGCCTTTTTGTTTTTTTGACAGGGCCGACATTATGCAACTTCCATTAATTCGGCGTCAGCGAGGACAACCGCACACAATCCTTTAGAATTTCAGTTTCACATATCGCAAAATAAGAACGTCAGAATTAACTGCTCTGGCTGTGACCCCTCTGTAGCCTGTTGCATTGTGGACTGCCTGTTTATTACAGTACACTGTATTACAGCCTACTACCTGTTTATTACAGTACACTGTATTACAGCCTACTACCTGTTTATTACAGTACACTTTATTACTATATACTACCTGTTTATTACAGTACACTATATTAATATATACTACCTGTTTATTACAGTACACTGTATTACAGCCTACTACCTGTTTATTACAGTACACTTTATTAATATATACTACCTGTTTATTACAGTACACTGTATTACAGCCTACTACCTGTTTATTACAGTACACTTTATTACTATATACTACCTATTTATTACAGTATACTGTATTAATATATACTACCTGTTTATTACAGTACACTGTATTACAGCCTACTACCTGTTTATTACAGTACACTTTATTAATATATACTACCTGTTTATTACAGTACACTTTATTACTATATACTACCTGTTTATTACAGTACACTATATTAATATATACTACCTGTTTATTACAGTACACTGTATTACAGCCTACTATCTGTTTATTACAGTACACTATATTACTATATACTACCTGTTTATTACAGTACACTGTATTACAGCCTACTACCTGTTTATTACAGTACACTATATTAATATATACTACCTGTTTATTACAGTATACTGTATTACAGCCTACTGCCTGTTTATTACAGTGCACTATATTGCTATATACTACCTGCTTATTACAGTAAACTGTATTAGACCTGGCTACCTTTTAATTACATTATACTGTATGACAGACTACCTGTTTATTGCAGTATACTATATTAATATATACTATCTGTTTATTACAGTACACTGTATTAACACATACTACCTGTTTATTATAGTATGCTGTATTATAGTCAACTACCTGTTTATTACAGCACACTGCCAGATCTGTTAAAAGCCTGAATGGATGTCACATGTGAATCATCAGTATCACTGACCTGCAGTTAGTGTGCCGCTGGTGCTCTGGGTGGACGAAGTTCAGGAACAGTTGTGATCAGTTCAGAGACGTTCTCGCTACTATAAGGCAGAGGAGGATGTGTGTGAGAGGGAGAGAGAGCGGGAGAGAGTGGGTGGGACAATGGAAGCAGAGCAGAGAGGGAGCGAGAGGAGAGAAGGGCAACTCCCTGGAATGACGCAGATTTCTGTCATTCCTGACTTTCATCTGGTTCCTCTCACAGCCCAGTTAAACACAACTATGCAGAGTTTTCTGCCACAGCAATCCTCTTAAATCGCAGGCGTGCTCTTCACTCACTTCTGTAATGTACAGCTCAGCAGCCCAAGTGGAGTTAATCTGAAACTAGTGTTAGCAGAGGAACTGAGATGTGGGCCGAGTACAGCCTTTTGCAGTTCCACCGAAGTCGCTCAGACGTAAACACAGTCATTCAGAGTGGTTGGGTGGGCGCCATGCTGCGCTTTAATTCTGTGCTGTAGTCCTGATCCTTGTTCTTTTCAATAGTGGACTACAGTGGGACCCTTTCTGGTGCTGTACAGATGCATCTACAAGACCCAAGAACCATGTGACCTGGTGAAGAACCATTTATGAATTCAGATCAGATCAGATCACGGTTATTGTCATGTCACTAGGGGTCAACAGGGGTGTAAGGTGAGTGAAAAACATAGGTGCATCGTCCCTCACAGTTATAAATATATACACACAATATATACACATATGTGTATACTGGACTACTGTATAGTGCACTGCCCTGATTTACAGCTATAAGTTATGAAATAAACAGATGCACACATTACTATTTACATATGGGCCTATTCACCGATCGGCCATAACATTAATACCACCGGTGAATTGAAAAACAGTGAGTATCTTCATCTACAGTGGCATCTATCTGTCACAGGGGTGGGATCTGGGAGTCAGTTCTTGAAGGTGATGTTGGTGTTAAAAGCAGGAAAAACAGGCAAGAGTAAGAATCTGAGCCACTTCGACAATAGCCAGACTGCGATGTCTAGATGACTGGGTCAGAATATCTCAGAAACATCAGGCAGGTCTTGTAGGGTGTTCCTGGTATGCAGTGGTCAATACCCACCATAAGTGCTCAGAAAAAGAACAAGCAGATGAACCGTCGAAAGGGTCATGTTGTGCCAGATGTGCCAGATACCACTGGACACCCTCAGAGGTCGTATGGATCCCATGCCTCAACATGTCAGCACTGTTTTGGTGGCTCAATTGGGAACCCGACTGAAAGGAGGGTCAGCAGGGTCATGAACACCTAAAGCTCATTGATGTGATCCATGGAGGTCCCACCTCACAACTTACAGGACTTAAGGGGTCTGCTGCTAACCTCTTGGTGCCAGAAACCACAGGACCAAACCTCCAGACCACACCACAAATGGTCAGCTCTATTATGCTGGCAATAGGACAAGGAGACCTGCTCAATTTTAGGCAGGTGATACTAATGTTATGGCTGATCCGATCAATATATATAATTGATTGGGGGGAAAGAGTGAGTCTTAGTGATGTGCAGTGTGACTGGGCTGTCCGTTCGAGTTCCAGGATGCTATTTAAGGTGCTTCTCTACATACAACCACTGTCTTTATAAAAAAAAAAAAAGGCCTTGAATTTGTACACTGGTGGTGAATCAATAGATGTCCAAAGAGTTGAATGATACATGAGACACTTTCTTGTAGATTTTCTAAGGAATTTATGCAGAGAGCTACATACCGGATGTGGTGAGGCAAAAATAGTCCCTTTTAAAAACATGTTTTCAGATTTGCTGCCATTATATTAAATAAAGTGGCTATATTTGTGTTGTGGACACTGTGGCCCTTGGTTGCAATCACCTGGTTCCTATCACCAGTCTGAATGGCTTTGTTTGCATCTCAGTGATTGAATTAGGCAGGAATTTTGAAAACTGGTGGAATTCCCTGTTAAGGAGTCAAGCTACTGATCCAAGCAGGCTTTGTCCACAGATCATAATAAGCATTGGTTCATTCCATGGATATTTCTGGGCCCTTTCATGTCTAATAACTAGATACTAATGGATGAAGACTTTGGATGAAGAGTGAAGACCTGATTTGTATAAATATAGATGTATCGTATATTGATCGTATATGGATATATTGGTATGTGGTTCAGTGCAGAAGGTCCTGATAGTGTACGCTGTGTTAGAGGCTTGGCTGTATTTCCATACAAGGTGTTTGTTATGATAAACCGAGCCAGTGTGAGTTTAGCTCACTCGCCTAATTACTCACTCTCTCCACAGAGCAGATAGTCTATCTACTCCATTCACATAAAGACAAGCTCACATTTGTGATACAATACAGAAGTGCTGATTTACATATTCCTATCAGCCATATCATTAAACTCCCCTGCCTAATATCCTGTAGCCCAGCTCTAAGCCATTGAGGCACAAACTACATACGTCAGCAGGAACTTTTTCATTGACCACTGCATACCAGAACCCCCCCACAAGACCATAACATTAAAACCACCTGCCTAATATTGAGTAGATCCCCCTTGCATGCCAAAACAGATCTGACCCATTGAGGCATGGACATCAAAATACCTCTAAAGGTGTCCTGTAGTATCTGGCAACAAGACGTTAGCAGCAGATCCTTTCAGTCCTGTAAACTGTGAGGTGGGGGCTCCATGGATCACATTATATATCCTTGGGCATCCATGACCCTTGACTTTCCTTGGAGCACATTTGGTAGGTACTGACCACTGCATACTGAAAACACCCCACAAGACCTGCCTGACGTCTGATGTTTTGGAGATGATCTGACCCAGTTGCCTAGACACCGCTTGGAGCTTGTCAAAGTGGCCCAAATTTTGGGATGTGTTTGAACAAGAGATTCACAGCACGAAAGTGCTCCTGAAAAATCTGCTGGAAGGACAATCATGTCTGCATGGCTTATGGAAATTATAGAATTAAGAATAAATAACCCAGATTTTGAGAGCAAAAAGAAACCCTACCCACTATTAATATAGTATTCCTAATGAAATGCTTGGTCACTGCCTTTCTGACCCGGGGGTCGCAAGTTCAAATCTCGAGCCATGCCGCTTTGCCATCAGTGGCCAGAGTCTGAGAGAGCACAATTGGCTGTTCTCTCTCCAGGTGAGTAGATGGCGCTCTCTTCCCACATTACTCTTAAGCGATGTTGGCTGGAACAGGCATCTATTAGCTGGTGCGGTGGAGCCGGGGTCCAAGCGTTTTTTTTTTTGAGCATGTCGGCTGCCCAGAGATGTTGCATCAGGTGGCGGCGGTTCGAAAAAAGAGGTGGCTGGCTTCACATTAGAGGAGACATAAGTCCTTAACCTCGTAGTGTTGAGAGCATTGCTAGGTGCTAGGGGGAGCTACTAAGGGGTGGGTTAACTGGCAGTTCTACCAGTTCTGCCAGTTAACCCACCCCTTAGTAGCTCCCCCAGCACCTAGCAATGCTACGACCCCCGGGTCATAGTGGCAGTGACCAAGCATTTCTTTAAGATATATATATATATATATATATATATATATATATATATATATATATATATATGTATATATATATATATATATATATATATATATATATATATATATATATATATATATATATATAGATGTTGTGTTGTCTGGAACTATTTTTGTACTATGTATGACTGTCTTACTTCCATACCTTTAACCTGGTGTGTTTTTCCATCTGCTCTCTGCTGTTGAGTGGACAGGGGCTCTGCTTTTCCGGTATGTTATTTAAAACAGGGAGAAGCTTAAAGTGGTATTTCTGCACTCCGCGGTGGTCTCCAGACAGCCCAAACTTTCATTAGGATTCCTGGAAATGTCAGAAGTGAGCTCCAGAGCTTTTAGACCTCTGTTCTGTATTTCATAAATAAATCAGTGTGTAGGGCCTCTTTCCCTGAGAATAAATTGGCTCGGTATATGAAGTGCTGTAACCAGAGGGGGAACACACACTACAGAGAAGAAATCATATTCCTCACTGTCAGAATTAATTATACATAAGAACATTTAGTCCACAAAATAAGAATGCATTATGCACTGGTGACAAACTGCCTCCAAACCAGCTTTTGGATGTGGCTATTCTACACTTCAAATAGATGGTTATTTAAGTTGACCAAAGGCAAACACACACACACACACACACATACATAAGAAAAATTCCCAAGGACAGAAATAAACCGATGATGTGTGTTCTCCTTACAGTAATTTGACATGAAAATGATCTCACCAATAACTAGTTCTCACCAGCACAGCCTGCTGGAGTTCCTCAACTTTGAAATGTGAAAGTAGCATTGATCAGGCCTGTTTTACACAACAGACTCAGTCCTCCAAACTGTTGTAGTCTTATTTTGGACTACTTTCAGTGTCTGCTTTGCTAAATGATTCTTTAAAATGTCCCATTTTCTTGGAAAATTGTTAAAATAAGGGTCACAGAATGTAAACACTGCTAAAGTCATTCATACCATGGACACGAAGCTGCAAAAGTTTTGGAATTGTTATCGACAGATCATGAATTATGTAAATAATAAGTCAAAAAAATAAGTCAAAATTCAAATTTATTTGTATAGCTTTTTACAACTGTTGTTCTCACAAAGCAGCTTAACACAATAATAATTAGTAATTAGGCAAAAGACAGAAAAAAAGAAATAACATAAGACATGAAAGATTCAAGACCCCCAGTGAGCAAACCAACGGCGACAGCGGCAAGGAAAAACTCCCTCAGAACTGGAGGAAAAAAATCATGAATCAGCCATAACATTATATTGACTCCACAAGAGCTCTGTAAGTGTCCTGTGGTATCTGGCACCAAGACATTAGCAGCACATCCACATTTACAAGTCCTGTAAATTGGGGGTTGAGGCCTCCATGGACCAAATCAATGACCCTTAGGTGCCCATGACTCTTGTCCTTCCTTGGACACATTTGGTAGGTACTGACCATTACATACTAGGAACACCCCAGAATACCTGTCAGATGTTCTGACCCCGTCGTCTAGCCTTCACAGTCTGGTCTGAGCCTTACGCTTGCTCATTTCCCTGCTTTTAACACATCTTCACCTTCAAGAACTGACTGTTCACTTGTTGCTGTTCACCTAATATGTCAACCCCACTCTTTAAAAGGTCTCCACAGTCTAATGCACTGCTACTATGACTGCTTTGCCATCAGCAACCAGAGTCTAAGGGAGCACAACAGGTGGTGCTCTTTCCGGGTGGGTAGATGATACTCTCCTCATCTCCCTTCATCACTCTTAAGCGATGTTGGGCGGCACAGGCAAAATCGTTTGCTGTTGCGATGGAGCTGGGCACCTGGCCCTTTTCTCTGAGCTGATTTGTATTCATGACAGTGGGGTAAAAGTGAATTACACTCCCCAACTGTAGGGGGAGCTCAGGAGCAAAATGTATGTCAATTCTTGCATAATGCTGCTTTACTAGTTCAGTTCAAATTAACACAAGCAAATAAAAACACTGTCTTTTTTGTGTTGTTTATATGTCCAAATGTTTGTGGACACACAGCTTGTCTACCCTGTAGAGACGTACCACCAATAGGATAAAATCCCAGAGTTGAGCTGTGGAGCAGTGGAACTGTGTTCTCTGAAATGATGGATGGCGCTCCATCCAGTACTTTTGGTATGAACAGAGGAGTTAAGGGTTGAGGTGAGGTGGTGATCATCCAACATCCTGACCTGATTAAGGCTCTTGTCGCTGAATGCAATCAAATCTTCACATCGATGCTCCTTCAAAATCTAGTAGAAAGCCTTCTTACCTGGACAGTAGAGACAGTTGCTCCAACAAGAGAAGGAGAAACTCTTTTTAATACTCTTAATTTTTAAAGAACCTGAATAAACAGGTGTCCCAATACTTTAGTCCATTTATTTAAATAGTACTGTGTATATATTATAGCTTGTGTAAAGATTTTACAAACAGTGGTTGAGTATACTTCTGACTTTAAGCCTTCACTCTCTCTCTCCTTCACATCCTCAGCCACCCCAGAATAACATCCAGCCACAAGACTGCTGTATGATGTATATCTGATACACACCGGACATCTGATCGCTTCCTTCGATCGAAGAGAGACGGGGGGCTGAAACTCATCCCAAGTCTGGAGACTGACCAGAGACTGACTTTGAGTGTGTGTGTAAGAGAGAGAGAGAGAGAGAGAGAGAGAGAGAGAGAGAGAGAGAGAGAGAGACAAAGAAGCCTATTTATAGTGTCCTATGGTCAACACACACACACACAGGCCACTGTTTCCTCAGGCGCAACTTGCATCCACATCAGTGTGCACACATGGGTGACCAATGCATTGATTCTGGACAGGAAGAAGGAACAAAGCCAGTTTTCTGCTGCATTAAAGAATGAAGATCATCTGCTCGACCATTTCTGGATTCATTGGTGACCAGCAGCGCTGTAGTGTGGACGCCAGGACAGACAGCAGACAAACCTGTGAGTAAATCTGTTTGACTCCAGTCACGGGCTTCTGCGAGCACAATTTTCCAGAGCAAACGTCCAGCAGGATACTGCTGGGTCATTTGCGGATGTAGCATGGGTTGAGGCCGGCCGGCCGTTAAGATTTCAATAATAGAATCTTTCCTAATGGAGAAAGCCCGGTTTTGATGTGGAAATGGAACCACCTCCAAGTGATGTATTACTTTATTACACACTAAGGTGTATAACTCAGTGACCACAGGAACGTCTGTATGAGATGGTGGGTCGATTCTTAGCTAATAGAAGTTTTTAATAACATTTTTGGCCTGCTGGCGGACCATAGGCTGTTTAAGGGGTTGAATGGTTCAGATTCTAATCGGTTTTGGTACTTTATTTTTTTCCTTAAGTTCCATTTCCAATTCATGTGTGTGTTTATGTTCTGAAAACTCTACTCTCTTTACTTTTACACTTAACCAGGTTGTTTTTGTTACTTTGGCTTTAAGACCAACATATATCTTGGCTGTATGTGAGATACCTTGTATCTCCAAAATAGAAACTTTACAGGAGCAGGAAAAAACTTTCTTAACTTTCAATGGATGTCAATGCAAAAAGATTTTATTCAGAGTCATTTCGGAGCATTTCTATTGGTCCATTTCTCATAAAATCCGGACATAACGTAAAGAACACCTTCCAGATTCTTGTTTGAAAAAAAGAAAAACTGCAAAAATGGTGATTCATGGTTTTTGGTGTGGCAGTGATGACATATGTAATTGACGTCTGTTCTGATTGGTTGCAATGCTCCTTAAAACGTCAACCTGAAAGGGCAGGGCTAAACTGGATGAAGCTGAAATGAGGTTGGTAGTGTAGTGGGTAACAGCACTGCCTTCCCCATGGCAGACTGGGGACTTCCTGGCTAGGCAACACACCACTCTACACCAATGATGGCATTTTCACATATGAACTCTGGAAACTGTCTAAGGACACAGTGTACAGTTGGAGATTTTCCATGTCAGGCGCGTTCTCACCATGTCCCATGTGGTTTAGGCAAGGGGAAGTGCCTCTGTAGCGCTTGCATGAGGTACGGCCCATTCTCTGGAAAATTACCTGCTCTAGTGACACACAGGCTCGTTTGGACATTACCTGGACTTTGTGCTAGGGGGCTGACAGGATAAAGTCCGGGTAAGGTCTGATACAAATGGTTGCATTCACAGATACAGCTCCTTCAGGTAATATCCAGAAAGGTCCTGGGTTACCGTGCAGGCCGAAAGGGGCGAAAGAGTCGTTGGAAGAGACTCCTGACGCTACATTCTCCCACCTGTGTAAACTGATTCACTAAAGTCACTCTGGATAAGAGCATCAGTGAAATGCTTTAAAGCTAAATGAACTGAGGGACTAACATTAGCAACAGTGTTTAATAGTCTTTACAAAGGACTTCAAAAACCGAAATCTTTTATCAAAAACAAGGGAGGCCAACTGGGTTTTCCGTATCGGGGCGCTTTTAACCCTCCTGTTGTGTTCATTTCATGGTAATCAGTTTTGTGTTCCACCTCATTATCGAGGGCATGAATGTGGCGTCAAAGACTGTGGGAGTCACTGAGCCCATGCCTATGGCGTGGCAAAAAGACAGCGGCATTTAAGTTTAGCGACATGCTGAGCTCAATTAAAAAGGAAAGCATCCAAAACCCAAACAATCCCAAATGAGCCTGAAAATAGTCGGAAACACTCTAAGACCTTTCACTCGACTGTGCTGTCTGATATGAAACTTTATTCTCTAAACTTTTGTGATATTTGAGCATGAGTTAGCTGGACGTTCCTTGCTACACAGTGCTGTACATGGTCCATTGGTTCTTTGATAATTTGGTTGGATTGCTGTCGAGTCCAGCTGCCTTTTCCCCAATTTATTTTAGCTAATAAACGCAGCTTTACTGCAGAATGTTTTGCCAGTCAATGCATGCCCTCTATAGCTGATTAATATCCATTATAATGTATCATTAGATATATCTATTTGCTATTTTTTGGACAGTAGGCCTCATTGACTGGAGCTCATACAACTAGTTTTTTGGGGAAAACATATTTGTTTTTATTATTTTGACGATAGCACTATAATACTCAAATGAGTATATATTGTGCTTTTTATCACAGACTACTTTGTGTCAAAATTTAAGAAGACTATTTGTTTTGAAACCATTTACATTTTTAGTGTCACAAAATAAAACAAAATGTGTCAAAATTGACCAGTATGATCATATTTCAAGATTCAGGGCAAACACAAAGTGGTTCTCACTTCCAGGCAGTGGTGGTTGCATTGGAGTTGCTTAGTGGTTGCTAGGCAGTTGCTATGCTGTCCCAGATGGTTGCTACGGTGTGTCAAATTGTTGCTTAGGTATTGCCATACAGGTACTGTGCTACCCCATGTGGTTGGTTAAGCATTACCAGTGTATTTGTATCATTATGTCACATAAAGGGTGACCAGACACATGTACCCCATTCATTCCCATTGGGAAAAAATCGAATAATCCTGAACCTCACAATCAGGCAATGAGGAGAATAGTGTCACCATCTCAAAAACTCAAGAACTTCCGCCGCTTCCAGCCTGGATTCACTATGTAGTATCATGTGCCTGAGTACACTTATTATATAATATTTAATTATATTTTATACATTTATTTAATAGTGTTCAGATGCCTGGTGTCATGATACCACTGCCTGGGACACCTAAACACTACAGGGTCTAGGTCTTCCTCAGATAAATGAAAGCCAATAAAACTATGGGTTAACACAAGCTGTGATAACATGTGATCAAAAATCACATGACTTCTCAAATGTCCAGTCTTAGTATAGGGTGGAGCAATCTCCAAAGAGGAAGTACCTCATGTGAAGTCTACCAAAAGGTCAGTGACAGCGTTTAGACAAAATTAACATTAGTAGTATAAACTTCTAATAAATACATGTAATCTAATCTAAATACATCTAATAAATGTAGGGTAAAGAAAAAATTGTGTTCAATATTTGGGGGGGGGGTATTTCTGTTAAAATAATATGAGGGCTTTTTTTACAGTTTAAGATTTTAATCTGCAGGTTCATGAATGTTTAGCTCTGTATTCAGTTCTGCTTTCTATGCAAGACAGGCATGATTATACAGACTTACTTTATATCTTTCTAATAAATCATCATTGTCACACAAAAACCTCTTATCTCCAAAACAGCAACTTTACTTTCAGTGTAAGTCAGATTTTATTCCAAGTGATTTTGAACATTTCTGATGGCCTGTTCATCATGCACTTGGAAATACAAGGTGTTTGCATGCTGAAATGCATCACAACTATAACAGTCTGTTGTAACATGTAGCATCACAGCAGTAAGCCCTGCTGTTAGAACAGCAATAACTCTATAAGCAGTAAAATTACTCATGATGGTGCATTTAGCCTTGAGTGTGTTTCTGGCCTGATAAAGGTTTTCATGACCTTGTACATGAGATTAAGGCCTAGAACTAGACACTAGGGGCCCTATCTTACACCTTACGATGCTCAGTGCTATCTTACACCCCATCAACAGTCTATTTTTACAATGAGGTGTGTTCAGGTCAGTTTCTGGCGTATTGCTGTCTTGGCAATGGTAAACACAGGTGCACCACTGACTGAAAACAACCTAGGCAGCACTCGGACGCTCGTTGCTATCTTGGCAGTGAATTGCGTGCCCAACGAGCGTACACCCCCACTTGATACACACACATGGATGCACAGCAGTGCACAAACCCATAGCATGTGCCAGTCGGCAGCTATGCAGACTTTTACATTAACACTAAACAGAAACAAAATAAAATAACTATTATTATAATTATTCTAGATGTGAGGCGCTCCACCGCTTCAGCACGCCTCCTCAAACCGAGCGCGATACGCCATTGAAATAGTCAATCCGCCAAAGTCAGACTGCACCTGGGTCCTAAAGGGAATGGTAAGTGACACACTGATTGGTTTATTGTACATTACGCCTAAAAAACACACCCATAATTAATTAAGAGACTTATTACATGCTTTTTGTGTGTTTCAAACCGCGCAAGGCATGCTTTTTCCGTCATTACGATAGCAAAGACACACTAGCGCCCTAAAGCTGCCCTCTAGGAAATGCTGATTGTCTGAAACATCTCTGTGCTGGGAGAACTGATCTGTCTACCAGATCTTTTACAAGTTCTCTGACATTTCCTGAGGATTTCAGACTGGGAATGTGTGTAGATGTCATTTATTGGCTTTATATTTTTACCATATATTCCAGAAGCCTGAAATGCAGAAATGTGTGGGGGTGTGGATTGTGCTCTAATAACGATTGCAGGGATTTTACATACTTAAAGTGAAGACAAATTAAATTAAATAACTACATTTACATTTACATTTAAGGCATTTAGCAGATGCTCTTATCCAGAGTGACTTACAAAAGAGCTTTGCTATTTACCCAAGAAAAACCTCAGCTAGTCTGAATAGACTAATAATTCAAAGATACCTCTAAGCTTTAGACATTACTAAACACAGGTCAATAAGGTGACCATAGTACTCTGCTATTCGCCCAAGTATTCTCTGAAGAGGTGGGTCTTCAGTCTGGGTTTGAAGACAGCAAGACTGACTCTGCTGTTCGGACACCCAGGGGAAGCTCGTTCCACCACTTTGGTGCAGGACAGAAAAAGGTCTGGACGCTTGTCTTCCATGGATTTTGAGGGATGGCGGGTCGAGCCGAGCCGTACTTGAAGCTGGAAGGGCTCTTGGTGTGGATCGGCTTTTGACCATTGCCATCAAGTATGGAGGGGCTGGTCCTTTCCAGGGGTGGCTGCAATTAACTTTGTCATTCACAGCAGGTCCATCCACTCACTAGTCCTCCTCCCTCACTAGTCTCCTTCCTGCACAGTCACTCAGTTTGTGAGGACGTCCTGCTCCAGGTAGATTTTCATCAACATTAAACATTTCTATTATCCCAGTTTAGTAAATCATAAAAATGTGTGACTTGCTGAATGTGGGACAGTTCTAAAAGCACTGGAGCCAGGCAGAAATGTGTGAGGCGTATGAACTGTGCCTTTGTGACTTTTCTAAGGGATATTTTTAGAAATGATATTCATGATGAGGTTTTTTTTTTACAGTTTAAGATTTTAACTTTGTTAATCAGCAGGTTCATGCATGTTTAGCTCTGTATTCAGTTCTGCTTTCTCTGCAAGACAGTCATGATTATACAGACTCCACTTAGACTCCAGCTAGATCTACACGTGTGCCATAATCCTTCCATTTCTTAATGGTGGGTTTACCTGACCTCCAGGTGACGCTCTTTTTTATCCATCCCCTGACTTCTGTTCTTCAGTAACTTTTTCTATATGTGGACTGTTCTTTTGTCCTCTTGAAGTTTTATCATATGTTCATATGTAGCCAGGAATGCTGATTAACCTCAGACTGGTGTCTTTATACTACAATCGCCTGAGACTCATTCACTGCACTCAGGTGATGTCCTCCCGCTGGTCTCTCTCTCTTTACAGAGGCTAGTGACATATTAGTGCTTTTATTAGTGATGTAAACACAGCGCCGCTACTGTTGAGCTCATAGGGTAGATTATACTTTATTTCTGTTGAAATATGGATTAATCATATCTATCTAGTTATGTATTATTTCATAACTAACTCTCATTCTCTCACTATCTCTCACCTCAAGCTTCTGTGTCCAAGCTGTATCATGTTCGGGCTAAAGTTCTCAAAACTACACTGTTATATGAAAATATTATAAATATATTATATAATATTATACTCCTTTAGACAGTTTATTAGGCATATACACATTTACATCAATATTGTTGTGATTACTGTGATTAAACTTTTTAATAGATTGACAGCACTAATTATAAATAGTATAATTACTGAACATTAGCCAAACACATTTAGCCTGGAGTGTTTCTGGCCTGAGAAGTTAGGCCTTTAAAAGTTGATTTTTCCGTCTCCCACATTTAGAACAGAACTGTTCCACAGTTCAGATTGTATGAGACATTGCCCCGTATCTTACACCCTGAGCAAGGCACGTCACGATGCTCATTGCTGCCTTACACCCCACCAACAGTCTCAATTTTCACACCTTCCGCCTGCATCGTGTTTGCTAAGATACAGTGTTTGTGGTCTTGAAATGAGGTGTGTTCAGGTCAATTTCTGGCTTATTGCTGTCTGTCTTGGCAATGAAAAACACAGGAGCTCCACTGACTGAAAACAACCTCAGCAGACATAAACAGTCAGACGTTCATTGCTATCTTGGCAGTGAATTGTCAACACCCCCATTTTGCGCCATTGAAATAGTCAATCCGCCAAAGTCAGACCCCACCTGGCTGTTAAAGGGAATGGCAGGTGACACGATAATTGGTTTATCCAAGGCGCACTGACACACCCTAAAAATCAAGCTGCGTGGTGAGCGGTTGATGGCTCGCCAAAGGTCGCTAAACTAGGGCCCTAAGAGTACTGCCATGTCTGCCATGTCTTTTATGAGTGTGATTTCTATGTTTTCTCTTTTGGTTTGATTAGGACTCACCCTGGGGATTTCCAGTCTTTTTCAAGTCTGAAATGCAAAAGAAATGTCCATTAGGCTAATCCCCCCTACATCCCCCCAGCACATTTCCTCTGTTTATCATAGTTCAGAAAGGCCTGACTGAGTCACTCAATATTGCATAGGTAGTTTCTGCACTTCTTCTTCAGCTCCTGCCTCCGTTAGCCTGCTCATTTGATGTCTTTAGAAGGGGGGGGGTTCTGGGAAAAACTGATTTGCTTGATGCATGGGGGTCACTGATATGTCAGCCAATCAGCTGGCACTGCTACATGCTTGCTTTAGTGTAGGAACATGTGGCCATGTAGTGGTCATGTGATCAGGCCTGATTCTGTGTTGTAGTTGCAGAACATGAGCAGAAGAGGGCTCCCTTGCCTTCTTATGCCCTTGCCTACCTTTTGCAAGACTCCACCCTTCTTTCAGCTCTCTCTCTCTTTCCTTCCCCTCCTTTTTCCCAGATACTGGATAGGGAGTGACGTATTACCACTACATTTACTCTTCATTAGTTATATCAGCCTGGACACAAATGACCAGTTTGCCCTACATACAGCACGCAGTATCCGCCCCGGTCATCCTTTGGCCTGTCTGACAGTGGATTAGCAGGCCATTGTTTAGGACAACATGGCATATTGCTTTCAGCGTTACATGCTCTTTGCCGTCTAGGTGTCCAGCAGGTGGCCTGTAGGTGTCCTGTAGGCCAGACATCAGAAAATGCAAAAGACAAGTGAGAAATTAAAGGAATAACATATAATATCCTGAGCCACCAGGAGGCACCAAAAACAGCTCCAGCGTTCCTTCTAGATTCTCTAGAAGGCCCTGGAACTGTAGATGGAGTGAAGTTCTTCCAAAAGATATTTCTTCTTTTGGTGTTTTGATGATGATGATGATGATGATGATGGTGATGATGATGATGATGCAGAGTGTAATCCATCATGGCAATCCAGAATCTCCCACCGGTGTGGTGTTGTGTAGTGGTTGGTGCAGCACCTGCTAATGAGCTACCTCATTATGTGGGAGACTGGGGTTCATACTACACCAGAAAGAGTCCATGGGCAAGACCCAAGGGCGTCATTAGGTAAAAGCTAATTTTGCTGAGCAGAATTACAGGACAAGCCATGCCAATTCAGGCACTACATTTCCCATAATGCCCCTTACCAAGTGATTGAGTAGCTAATGCTACTCACTTATGTTAGCATAGGCTTTATTTATGCTAGCTAGTAAAAGAGCCATTGATAACACAAGCTTGCAAAATGGGCGTTGTGATATAGCCAATATAGCTAACTATGAGTATTAGCTATGGTTCACTTGTAGTTTGATGCTGCAATGGAAATATTTAATGTGCATGTGCATGTGTGTGACAGTAATATTACTATTATTAATAATAATAAATAGCATTCTTGACATTAATAATATAGTGACATTATTATTATTATTATTATTATCATTAATAATAAGAACTAGTAATATTATTAGGCCAGCAGATGCATACAGATGTGCAGCTCTAAATTCTCTGTGTGCCCCAGTACAACAAGGAGTCTAGAAATGCCCCAGCTCCCAACACTAATTAGCCCACCTCTGTAAAAAGTAACCTTGTAGGTCGCTCTGGACAAGAGCATCAGCTCAGTGCCGAAAAGGTAAATGTGTTGGGCAGCAGATGAACTGTCATTTTCTTACCCCTCAAACCATTCAGTGACATCTCTTCCCATCTGTCAAGGTCAGCTGGGCCTGCTCAGTATTTTTAGATGCTCCTCAGAGCATGGTAGGATGTCAATTGCATCATTTTATGATGCAGTATGTCTTTCTGGAAGCATCGTCACATTTCGCTGAATTTTAAATATGACGAAATCATAAACCACTTTGTTTTTTTTGCTAAAGGCTCTTCTTGTAAATGAAATCTGTGAGTGTGAAGAATCTTTTTATTGCAATTATTTTTTTTCAATTTTTTCCCTTTTTCAACTCCCCTAGCACTAGCAATGCTTGTGACACCGGGAAGGTAAAGACTTAACATGTTCAAAGCAAGCCAGCACCTCTTTTTGATTTGCCACAGCATTGCCGGGTAGCCAACACACTCGGAGGAAAGTGCCTCGTCATCACTTAAGAGTGACATTGATTAAAAGTGATGAGGGGAGAGAGAGCACTGCCAATTGTTCTCTCTCAGGCTCCGGCTGCTGATGGCAAAGTGGCATGACTTGGGATTCAAACACGTGACCCCTGGGCCATAGTGGTAGCGCATTAGACCAGTGAGCCACTCTGAGCCCATAAAGACCCTTTAAATAATATTAAAAAACATAAAGGTTTTATATCAGTTAAAGCTTAACGTTTTTTTTTCTTGAACAGTACATCCAAGCCAAGCACGAAGGAACCTTCATTTTTAAGAGTCTACGTACACACAGTACAGGCATTACTCACACTGACAGGAAATTAGATCTGCCAGGGTGAGGTCAAGAAGAAGCTTCATCCCATAATGCTTTACATTATGGCCACATTAGGCTGAGACGAATGAAATCCCCTGAAACGTAACCCTGTCTGCCTTTCATCTAACTGATGTTTCCTTTCATTCATCCGTCTGACTTTATATAGACGGGGGTGATGCTATTCTAAAGCAATAATAAGCACAGGAAAATGTAGGATATGGGCTCTTTAATACAATGGAGAGATGCAGCGGAAGCAGGAAAGTGGTTATCCTGTTGAGAAATGAGAATAACACCACCCACCAGCCAGGAAGGTGAAGTGTGGCAGTGATTTTAAAAGTGGGAGAACGTGCTGTACTAGGTGCCATCTCTCAGGAACCACTCAATCCACAATCTTTAGCACCACTCCTCCAGAGAGACAGACAGAGAGACAGAGAGAGAGAGAGAGAAATGGGTGTGAAGAAGTATTGCAGTGGCTGTAATTAAAAGCAGGCTGTGTTTGTAAACCATGTGAAAGTGCAAGAGGCAGTAGAAAGTAGAGGAGGCACTTCAGGGACCCAGAACTAAACATTCTGTCTGAGGACGTTTCTTTAACGGGAGGCTGTGTGAAATGTTAAACTAATAATAGATGACAAGAATTTCTGAGTGTATTTCTTCTTTTTTCGCCCTCAGATTAATGCACAGGATTCCAACGGGAGATGGAGGTTGCCTGAAGTTTTCACAGCTTTCTGAAGCCTCACACTATCCATCTAACTTGTGTATTTGGGATCTTCTTGACTTCTCTCTGTCCCAAAGGTGAGTTACCCCTGCTGCAAAATCCAGCTGAAGGCCAGCAGTTGCTGGTAGCTGGGTTTTACATAGTCTTAGATGGTGTTTAATAGTCAAGGTGGTTGACAAGGTGGTCATCTTGGCTTAAATGTAACCCCAGGATTGGCTTAACTGGTTGACTGGTTTGAGTTAATGGCCTAGCTGGTCTACCAGAACAGTCAACCAGTATTAACAAGCTTGATGAACAGCATGACCGGTATGACCAAATTGGTTGACCAGCATAACCATTATGACCACGCTGACTGACTAGCATGACCATTCTCATTGACCAGCATAACTCATCCAATTGACTAGCTTGACCAAACTGGTCAAATAATAGAATGAGCTGGACCAAACTAGTTAACCAGTATGGCTAGCTTGGTCATGTTGGTCAACCACCATGGTCATGATGTTCAACAAGCTTTGTCATTCTGGTCAGTAACAATGGACTTGCTGGTCAACCAGTTTGATCATACTGGTTAACTAGCCTGGTCAAGTTGGTCCTGGTGATAGACCAGCTTAACTATCAAACTAAAATACAATACTCTATGCTGGTGAGGCTGCTGGTTAAACTGGTTGACCAGCTTAGTGTATGGTTTCATTTACGTTTGATGGTTCAGCTGGTCTACCAGCATGACCAACTTGACCAAGCTAGTCAACCAGAATGACCTACTTGGTCATATTGGTCAAGCAGCATGGTCATTCTAGACCAGATTGGTTACAATGGTCATGTTGGTCAACCAGCTTTGTTACACTGCTGGACCAGTCTGATCAAGTTGGTCATGCTAGTAGACCAGCTTAACCAGTCAAGAGTTAAGCTGATCAACCAGCTAGGCCAGGCTATTTATTTATTTTTTTTCAGCAAGGTAGGCAATGCTTCTATTGCCGTGTAGCTGTGTAGCTTTAGCGCTGGGTGTGCCAGGTAGAGGTCCTGGAGTACGAATACTTGTCCAACAGTAATGGACCTCAGAAGCTGCATGCCTCAGCTTCAGGACTGGGTAACAATATCCGTACGAGTTGGAACACTGCCAGAGAGTCCATTTGCTGGCTGAGAAAATCGGTATTTCAGACCTGGGCTGAGTAGAAGTAGAGGTTTTTAAGGAGGTCAGTTCCTGGTGTTTCCGATGCAGGGAAGTGAGGTGGAAGCTCTGCTCTTGAACAGCTCCAGGCTGCATCAGCGATAGAGATGTAGAAGTACAATTTAATGGAGCATACACAGCACTCAGTACGAGTTTCCTTTATGTGCTTTTGATTCGATCCATCTTTTTTTTCTCAGTTCAGACTAAAGCCTTGGGACAGAGCCTGGCTGCAGTGGCTGCTGAAGTGACGGATCCGTGACTCCTTTGCATGTGTCAGCATCTTTCCTGGCTCTTCCCTGGCTCTGTGGTCACTCCGCCCTCTGTACATCCCTCTGCACAGTGAGTATATATGATGATTCATACTCATACTACAGTAGATCAGGCAGGTTTATGGCTTTTTTTAGTGATGACATACAGTATGTGTACCATGTTTTACAATGATTCATTTTAAATATTGATTCTTTGGAAATGATTCAGTGACACCATATCAATCATGAAATAAAAGCTTGTCTCAGTATCCAACCTTCTTAAGACTGATCTGATTGGATGTTTGGACGACACATGATGTTAATATTCAACCTCAATGCTCTGGAAGCTCCACATTTACTCCAAACTTAGAAATTAGAAGTTAGAAATAAAGCTGTAGGAATAATTATACATTAATTAATCCTATAAGTATACATGAATATTTATAAATGATATATTATTAATAAAAAAAGAATAAAGGATAAATTTTAAGGAAATAGAAACAGCATCACCCAGGTATGTCCAAGGCCATCCCTCGAAAGCACTAGATCAAGAAGGGAAGTGGACTGATCATCATCTAGAATCCAAATATATCCATATTTTGTTTAAAAGCCAAAAAAAAAAAAATATGGTCACCCTAGCATTTGGATCAAAATCCAATGATCCAATGATCAGCAGAATAAAACAAACCTAAGAGACGATTAAAGAAAAGAGAATAAACAAAGTACAATGTTAAAACACTTTAAATTCCGATACGTTTTTTAAATGCCTTTTCAAAAGTAGATAGGGACAGCGCTATGCATATATACAGGGGGTTAGCATTCCAATTCTTTGGACCCACAACACTGACAGTTCCTTTTCCACTCATGTGTAATTTGGTGGAAGGAACAGAGAGCAAATTAGCATTGGCAGACCAGAGCAATTGTAATTGGCAGTGTCAAATATATATATTTATATCCATTTTCACCCCAATGTGGATCACCGATTACCCCACCCCCACATATTCTCCCCCATCACATACAATGCTCCTGACTATGCATTCCTCTGAAATGCTGCCAATGTAACCTTACTGGGCAACCAACGTGCTCTGAGGAAAGCGCAGTGTACTCTGCTCTGATTATCAGACAGCAGACACCAGTACTGGCTAGCATTGCATTTGAGTGATGTGGGAGAAGTGCCGTCTGTCCCCCTTTGGAGAGAGCAAGGCCAATTGTGCTCTCTCTGGGCCCCAATTACAGGGCCCGCTTCATATTTCTGTTTTCCAAAAAGAGGACACTGGGGACACACAGGCATCCAGCATAGTTAGGATGTTATGGCTGGGGGGGTTCAAGTAGGCCTAAGTTGTAGGTTGAACTGAAAGGAGGTGATTTGGTCATATAGGCCATTAAGGCTATTTATTGGTTTTGCTAAATGAGTAAATGTGTATGTAATAATGCACATAAACATACTGTAGTTGCATGGTCTGAGAGGTATTTACACACATACACACACTGCCACGGTCCAACAAAAATGTTTGATCCAATGATCCGATGATCAGCACAATAAAGCAAACCTAGTGAGTGATGAAATTAAAGAGAATAAAAGAGAAATAAAAGAGAATAAACAAGCAGATAGATAAATGGTCAAAAGATATGTTTTTAAATGCCTCTTAAAAGTAGATTGATAGGATGGGCCTATACATATATATTCAGGGGGTTAGTGTTCCATATCTTTGGACCACAACACTGAAAGCTCTTTCACCACGCATGTGTAATTTGGTGTAATTAGCATTGGCAGACCAAAGCAAACATGATGGGCAGTATCCAAACAACAAAGCCAAGAAAATCAAGAAGATGCCAACAATCACTTTGAAGGACCTACAGAGTTCAGTGGCTGAAAAATCTGCTTACAACTATCTTGTATTGAACGGTAACTGAAAAAGAAGCCATTACTAAAGAAAAGCCACCAAAGCATGTCTGAAATGAAAGCATCTGAGTGACCTAGCTAGGTAAGGTTTTGTGGTCTATTGAGACAAAAATTGAGCTCAAAATGTTACAAATGACACAAATCTTTCATTGCTCGTTCTACAATCGACAGCCTTCCAAGTGTGAAGTATGGGGGTGGTAGCATCATGTGGTGGGGATGTTTTTCTTTAGTTGGGTCTGAGAGAAAGCTAGAGAGAAAACCTTTCACCTTTCACCAGGTCAATGACCTCAAGCACAAGGCCAAACAACACAAGAGGTGATGGTTGAACATCAGAATGGTGAAAGTTCTACAATGAACGAGTCCAAGTCCAGATCTCAGCTCAGCTGAGAAGAACTGCTGTACACTGCAGTGTCCAAGTGTCATGCAACCAACCTGAACAACCTTCAGCAGATCTGCATGAAGAATAGGTTACTTAGGTACTCCAACAGACGTACCGAAGGCTGTTTTCCCACTAGCATTTTTTTCTGGAGTTTGGTACATTAGGTCAAGTGTGAAAGCTGCTTTCGAGCTAGGGAGCAGTCCACAGAACCAATCTCTGGTCTTCCTGAAGACCTGTGGTTCGCTTTAAGCTGACTCTTTTTCAGCCTGCTGCACATGTGGAAGCTACCTGCTTGTGGTGTCATGCGTGGAGTTGCGCGATTGGTTGATTTTGTCATGTGACAGCTTTGATTTATTCACCTGGATGGTTCAAAGTCTTCCCCCTAAGAGAACGGCTCCTTGTTTGCAAGTGTTCCTGCATGGTGAAATTCTTCAGTTGTTCTTCACTGCTGGAGTGTTTGTGTACAAGGAAAATAAGGAACAGTTATAAAGGTCCTACTATTTTGCAAAAATGCGCTCAGAAAAGTCACGTTGGAAATTGTACAATCGGTCCACAGTTCATGTGGAATTCTTCTGTGTAAAAGCAAACCAGTTATAATGAGCCCCTCCCCCAAACAAGCCAGAATCGGTCCTGGGTACGAAGTCGTGTATTTGTTACAAGTGTGGAAATGCCCCTAAAAGCTGTTATTAAGGTGGTTGAATCAAGTCCTATATTGAAGGGGAGACAGTTATGCAAGCAGTGTTTTTATGTCTTTAAGATCTGCTAAGAAATAAGACTTTAAAATGTAAAAAGACAAATTTTGTACAAAAATAAATAAATAAAATACACAAAACCAAAGAAATAAGTATGAATAAATTAAATCTACATGAAAAACTAAAGTGGTTACATGAATGACACATCACCTGCTACTGGCTATGTTCTTTCCACTGTCACATGTTGTTGTTTCTAGGCTTCATAACACATGAAAAGCATAAAAAAAGGAACTTCACACTTTTTTACAGCTGTGAATGATATTCTATTTTTGGATAAAGCATTGCGTTCTGCTGTCCGATGTCATCTGCAAGCTGAGCTGTACCAGAACAAGGTTTGCCACTGCCCAGCCACGGCTATAACTTGTGCTAATGTGGAATAAATCCAGTCCAAACCGGGACAGGGTGAGAAAACAAGTGGAATGAGCCTGAATAAAACATGTAGTCATGTGCATCCTTGCTGTTGGTCACAAGGCAGTAATGTGATGGTGCTGAGGGCCAAGCCTGATCTGTAGTCAGTCTGAGTCAAAGCCTCTGTTCCTCTGTTTCTCACTCCTGTATTGAATTAAAAGCTTTGGAGCACACAAGCTTCTCAGTATGACAGAAACAGCGTGGAGTCTCTTGTCGCCAAAGTGTGTCGCAGTGCAGGAACCAAAATATGGGTCACTTGTTCGGGTCGAGTTTGCTTAGCTTGGTTTTAAAGTGGATTTTAAGTTGTAGATAATTCAGGATGGGATTTCAGTGCCTTCGTAGAAAGTTAGCAACTGAGACAAAGTAAAAAAAAAAAGCTTTCCTAAAGTATATAGCTCTTTGGAAGGCTCAGAGGTAAGCCTGGATGGTGGCTGTGAAAGTCCCCAAGGGCTACCAAGTGGAGTAAGGGGGATCGTCAGTTTGAACCCTGCTGATGCCACAGCCATCCATGGCCGGGAGTCCCAAAGAGCACATTTGCTCTCGCTATCTGTGGTTGCGTAGGATGGCCCTACTTTACCTTCCATATCCCAGCACAATGCTAGCCAGTGTGGCCCGTCTGTTAGCTCACTGAGCTATCCAGTGACATTGCATTAGCAGTAGTTCAAAAAGATGTGGTTGGTGATTCATGTTATGAGTGACATGCTAGCCTTCACTCCCCCAACACTTTTAGCATTGTGTGATAGCCCTAGGGTAGGCAATGGAAATGAGGACAATTGGGGAAAATACACACCCCAAAAAAACGACAGCTAACAGAGTATGGAAGCTTACGGTCATACAGGTCTACCAGCAGTTGCAGAAATCCCAGGCTACAGAATTGTGGCCGAAATATGAAAATGAACAGACAGTGACCGACAGGGTCCAGGCAACGCAGCAACCTTCACCACGATTTCTGAAAGAGTACTACGCAGGGAACTGCATACCATTAACATACAGAGCAGAATGGCACGCAAGAGGATGAGAATGGCGAGAATGATAGAAATGTCCTGTAGACTGGGATTTCTGTTACTGCTGGTAGCATGATCGTATGCTTCCATACATTTGAGACCCATTTTCCACACATCCAACGAGACACTCACTGCACTGTACCACCTCATCTCAATCCATCTCAATCCATAAATCCTGTCACAGACTCCACAAGTATTTATAGTCTGATCAACATCATGCAACGCCATCTGCAGGAGCCAAAAGTTACTACCACCAGAAGTTAATGTTTTTCCGGGGGGGGGGGGGGTTCTCCAGCCCTCTTCTGTCATATCCTGTGATTCTGCATGACGGTTTATATCCTTCCAGTTGGTTGATGTTCATCCTCTTGCTCTTTAACCTTCACTATTTTAAGCAGATTTTTTTTTACAGTAACTGATTCTCCTTGTGTACATCTGGGCCTATCTGGGCCTCCAGTGAGAGTTTGTGGATTTATTTGTTACTACAAAGATACAGGGAAATCGCTGGTGTATTTAAATATGTATGTTCAAAAATGTAAATTCTTATATTTGTTCAATATGAGCACAGTATAAGACTTTATTAATTATCTGTGCCAAGGCTTAGACTAGGCTTAGGCTAAAATCTCCTTTGTCTTTCTATCTGATCTCATGGTTGTCCAGGATAAACTGCAGAGATTTTGAGGAATTCTCTGTTTTGAATTTTCTTTGCTCTGGGAATGCTTGAAGAATCTTCTTCTAGCTGTACAAAAAAAACCCTCTCAGATCCAGGCTGGCTAATTGTGGAACTGGTTTATTCTCCCCACTCATGCTAAACAGCTCCCGCAGCATGGCTGCTAAAGCCCATTTGGGCTCTTTTTAGAGCTGATGCTATTGCTAGAAGAAAGTAATGAGCCAGGCAGATCAAGTTTAGCCTACAGGAGGCAGCAGTGCAGGACTTGATCAGAAGTATGATGAACACTGGGTAAAATTTGCTGAATGCGCTGTAAGCACCCCATCCCCCAGCCTACTGAAAGCTACGACCAGCAAGTGATTTAGTGTCTGTGAATCATCAGTTAGAGCTCAAGCATTCGTGCTAGACAATCTGACACATTATTCTTCTCCAGACAAATGATCCTCAATGCCATTGTGGAATCCAGCCAGGGCACATATATATATATATATATTATTTTCACAAAGACATTAAGAGGCATGTGATGTCATGATGAGTGGGAGGTCAGAGTATTGGAAAAAGGAGGAGAGGGTGTGGGCCTGCATCACAGGACTTTTCCATGAACGGCCGACTGCTGGACAGTGGAGATTATCATAGGTTTTATCCAGCAGAGAACAGAAATAGAGCTGTGCAGTCTCTACCCATGCATTATGGCTAGCAGCAGTGGTGAGGTTCTCCTAATTCACAGTGAAGATGAAAGCATTTTTAGAAGGGTCAGTGAGGTCATGATGTGTTACTGAATAACCACCTTTCATTAAATCCAAGAGTCCATCAGAAGGCTTTCTTTTTTTTTGCTGGACTCTTAAGGAAATATACAACAGAAGACTTTATTTTTGGTCTAGTGGTCAGCTGCATGCAGTTTCTCATGTTCGTGGGAGGGAAAAATCTGTTCCTGGTTTGTTTGTTGTTTCTGATTGAAAAGCTACATTGCCTTGTTGTGACTGGTGATGACAGGGAAGGTACATTTACATTTACATTAATGGCATTTAGCTGACGCTCTTATCCAGAGCAACTTACAAGGTTACCTGTATTACAGAGGTGGGCCAATGTAGTGTTAGGAGTCTTGCCCAAGGACTCTTATTGGTGTAGCGCAGCATAGTCACCCAGACCGAGAATCGAACCCCGGTCTCCCACATGGTGTTGTAACTCAGTGGCAGGTAGTGGTGTTATCTGTTGCGCCACACCAACCTACATTTAAACAGTTAATACCAGAAGCATCCCTCAGTAACTTCCTGCAGGAACAGCTTGCATCCACATTTAGGATTCTGCTCACTACCTTCAAAGCCCTTCATGGTCTGGCCCCTGTGTTTCTTAGCAAGCTCCTCCTCCCTTACTTTCCCCCTCGTACCCTCAGGTCCTCAGACAGCAGCTTACTCACTGTCCCCTACACTGCACTCACCACTGTCTGCAGGAGATCGGTCAGTGCTGTGTCACCAAAACTCTGGAATTCTTTACCCCAATCTCTCCGGGACTGTACTACGGTCTCTTCCTTCCTCCAATTATTATTATTATTATTATTATTATTATTATAACTGAAAAGAGAGGTTCCCTACGGTTCAAACATAGACTGAATGCCCACCTCTTCCGAGAGTACTTGGGCGAAGTGTAGAGTATTATGGTCTCCATACTGACCTCTGTGTTTAGTAGTATCTAAGCTTAGAGGTATATTTGAATTTTAGTCTATTCAGACTAGCTGAGGTTCTCCTTGAGTAAACAGTGAAGCACTTTTGTAAGTTGCTCTGGAGAAGAGCATCTGCTAAATGCTGTAAATGTAAATGTAAATGTTCACTCCCCAGTCCACGCAGTCAATATGGAAAATGATGACTGTTTTGAATTGAAATTTGTACAAAATTAAAGCAATACCACTTCTGTTTCTGATATATCGTCCCATATATTGTACATCTCACCAGGAAGGCTCAGACTTAGGCCTCATCAGAAATTCAACTGATCTGGATTCCTCCCTATTAGCTAATTCTAATGTTTTGAGAAACTTCTAGTTGTCAAAAAAAATCCCAGATTTTCAGATTTTTAATGCTCAGAGAAAGTAATTAGTCAGGTTGAGTCTACAGGAGGCAGCAGTGTAGAATTTGATCAGAGGTATGATGAGCACAGGGCGTAATTAGCTGAACGCTTCACCCAGCAAGTGATTCAGAGTCTGTGAGTAATAAGAATGATCAGGGCTCAGACATTCGGGGAGGCAATTTCCCACGTTCCCACGTTTCTGGAACAAAAAAGTGTGATGTCGTTTATAAACAGTGTTGAAGTTTCAAAATCTACTTCCAGCCCATAAATTCATACTAAGATGCAAAAATGACCCATTTTGAACTTTCTATCTACTTTCTATGTCTCAAGTTAGCATTGTTAGCATTGTCTAAGATTAGCATTGTTAGCGATACCAGTTGATAACAACACATTATACAGTATTTTGGGCATCCATAAACCATGGAAACACATCCACAGATGGAAGTTGGACAGTACTGACAGTAATGACTAATATAACGAGACATAAATAGATAGAAGTGCTTTTACTGCTGATGATGTGTGGGCGGACATCTTGGAATTTGAACTCATGGTTGGTGAGGTTCGACTGATTTTCCAAGCAGATAATCTGCCGCGATTTCCTTTCTTGAAGCTCAGACATTTCAGCATCCCAGTTTAACTGGGCCGCACCATCAGAATAAGGCCTGCCTTTTTCTTTCTACTCATACTTACAGCTGCCCCAAAGTGTGACTGCTATTCCATTTCGATTCCTCCCCATGAGCTAATGCTAACGCTGGGAGAAAGCTATGGTTGAAAAAAAACCTCTCAGATTCCAGGCAGGCTAATTGTGGTACTGTTTGATTCTTCCTACTTATGCTAAACAGCCCCCGCAGCATGGCTGCTAAAACCCATTTGGGTTCCTCAGAGCTGATGCTAATGCTAGAAGAAAGTAATGAGCCAGGCAGATCAAGTTTAGCTGACAGGAGACAGCAGTGCAGGACTTGATCAGAAGTATGATGAACACTGGGTAAAATCTGCTGAATGTGCTTCAAGCACCCCATCCCCCAGGCCCAGGCCCAGACCCTGAAAGCTACAACCAGCAAGTGATTTAGTGTCTGTGAATCATCAAAACTGTCATAGCTAAAGCATTCGTACTAGACAAGTAACTTTTTATTACTTTTTATGGGAATGAGAGTTTGGTGAACTTTGTAAACAATGTCAAAGTTTTAACATATGCATACCCAGTCCATACAGTCCATACACTGACACTGGGCTACAAAAATGACTATTTTTAATTCAAATTAATACAAAATCAAAGCAATGCCACCTCTCTTCATGTAGCTCATTAGCAAGACTAAGCATTATCTATTAAGGATCTATTTCTTCCTACTAATTGTAAACAGCTTCCGCAGCATGGCTGCTAAAACACATTTGGGTTCTTCATAGCTAATGCTAATGCTAGGAGAAAGTATTAGGCCAGGCTCAGGATCCAGGATCAGGTTTAACCTACATGAGGCAGCAGTGTAGGATATAAGTATAGGATCCGCACCTAGAGCCCTTCGAGCTTCAAGTACGGCTCGGCTCGACCCACCATCCCTCAAAATCCATGGAAGACAAGCGTCCAGACAGTTCTAAGAACTGTCCTGCACCGAAGTGGTGGAACGAGCTTCCCCTGGGTGTCTGAACAGCCGAGTCATGTCTAAAGCTTAGAGGTATCTTTGAACGATTAGTCTATTCTAACTAGCTGAGGTTTTTCTTGGGTAAATAGCAAAGCACTTTTGTTAGTTGCTCTGGAGAAGAGCGTCTGCTAAATGGCATAAATGTAAATGTAAATGTAAATATAATCAGAAGAATGATGAACACTGTGCAAAATTTGCTGAATGTGCTTCAAGCACCCCATGCCCTACACCCAGGCCCTGAAAGCTACAACCAGCAAGCAACTTAGACCTCGTTTACACCTGGTCCCTTCATGTGACTAGTATCCTGATAAGAATTTAACCGCATGCATCTGGTTTTATTCTGGTTTACTCTGGTTTACTCTGGTTACTGGTGTTTCAGTTGTACTGGGAGGGGTTGTGGTAGATTAATGGATCAGACCTCCTCCTGAAGTGGTTTGAGTGATGGGATTAGTATCTGGTTTAAATGAGTCCTGGGTGTGTGCACTCTTTCAGCATGTTTATATAGCCTGGTCCAGATACTCAAGACGCATGAAGTGACCAGGTGTGAACAGCTCACTTTTCTAAAACAGTATTGCACTTTCAAAATGTACCATCCACGTACAGTCCATGTGGTCCTTATATGCTTCATTTGGAATGATTTTATTTTCTGTTAAGGAGGGATTTACAAAAAAGCTAGAACAGAGATTCCTTATGTGAATCACTTTTAAGGATACAGTTATAAAAACGTAGAAAATGATGCTAAATGGAAAGATATTTGGTGACTCTTACTATCTGGTTGGACCCCATAACGCAGAAAGGCTTATTACACACTAAGGCCGGACTGTAGGCTCAGCCTGGTGGGGCTACTCTTTGGTAACAGAGGTTTGTAATAACATTTCCGGCCTACTGGCGGGTCATATGCTGTTTAAGGGGTTACATCGGTTGTTTACCAAGTGGGTCAAGTCCAATGATCTGCAATGTTTGCTACTGTACACATAGATCAAACCATTTGTACCCCACAGATTATCCTCTGTCTTATCTTTACTATCTTTATTACCATACCTTCATTATCTCCTAAAGCGTAACACGTTTCTCAGGCAAGCTACTGTTCAGCATATTTTCAGGAGAGTGAAAGCCTGAAGGAAGCAAGTAAAAAATACTCCAGGATGTGCATTTTTGTAGAGCCTCGCTTTTTCTTTCCTTTCAATCCAAAATAAGACTCTGGTTGTCAAATGAGTCACAGTGAGGACGAGCTTTTGAGCAGATTTGGCTAATACTATGGGCTAATCTCCATCAGGAAGGCCCATTTATTCCACTTTGCTGAAATATGAGCATAATCCTGACTTCATGCTATATTTAATTCCTCTGCAGTTTTCCCTATTCCTCATTTGATCAAGCGCAAAGTTACCTTTACTGTACAATTGAACTACGAGGTATAGCATTTCTGTTCATTGCTGTAATCTCTGCTCATGGCACTTGGCAGTTAGCTCTGCCAAGCTCTGCCGTTCTATTGACCTAGTTCCCCTCCTACATACACTAGCCTCTGAATATAGACCACCTACACTCGGCAGCATCAAAGCACTAGCATAAGAGCCCACGTCTGCGGTTTATTTCAAGTTCATTCAGTCTGTGCTTCACATCTGAACTGTGTCACTTACATAAAGACTGTGACTGGAGGGCTCCTCTGAGTTTTATGATGGTCGGAGAGTGGGTTTTCATCTTGGGCTCTCGTGTGACATCTCTCCACATGGGTGGGCTGGTGTTGCTAGAAATGTTTGAGCTGACTTACAGCGTAATATGCAAATGCTCTGCAAGGCCAAAGCTGCTACTGACCAGGTACACATTCCCATTTTCCCGTATTTATGGTTCTGGAGATTTGAAAAACAAAATGGTGAAGATGTTTGTGGCTGTCTTTTATGTCTGAAATATGTCCAAATGTTTGTGGACACCCCTTCTAATGATGGGGTAATGATGGATGGTGCTCCATCCAGCACTTTTGGGAGGAGTTGGGGAGTTGCGGATGTGGTTGGGTGGTGATGAGCCAACATCCTGACCTCACTAATGCAATCACAGCTCACAGCAGTGCTCCAAAGTCTAGTAGAAAGTCTTTCCTGTAGACCGTAGAGACAGTTACTCCAACAAAAGCAGGATCAACTCTTTTTTTAATAACCTTGATTAAGAAGAAACAATGAATGAGCAGGTGTCCCAATACTTTTGTCAACACAGTGTATGTGAAATGCTGACGGTGTTTAAACTATGAATACTATACTCTCAAACTGAGCGAGTACTCGAGTGTCCAAATTATTCAAGCTGACCTGCTATCCAACTTTATCTTGACGAGGTAGAGTCTTTGTGCCCCCTCCCCACTGTCAGTATGAACATGTTGCTGAACACCCAACCTTTGGCGGTGTCAAAGGCTAATGGACCAGCACTGCAAGTGGGATGCCGACACGCCAACATGTGCTATGGCTCATATGGTCCATCTTAATTAGTGCGGTGCCCAGGGCATCTAGCACTAACTGAACACTACCATGATAATGATGGTATCAGTGCTGGCAGGGGTTGGATGTGCAGAGGTCTGCTGGAATGGCTAATTAGCCTAGACCTATGATGTCATTTTGTTTTCCTTACATTCCCTGAAGTGCATGCTGGGCAAGTTTTTGTGATATAGAAATGAGACATTATTGCACAAGGTTATTTTAAAGAGCCCATATAATAATAAAAAAAGTAAATTTGGTCTATACACTGGTCAGCCATACCATTAGTACACCCCCCTTGTGCCACCACAACAGATCTGACCACTTGACTCATGGATTCCAGGTGTCCTGTGGTATCTGCCACCAAGACACTAGCAGCAGATCCTTTAAGTTCTGTAAGTTGTGAGGTGGGGCCCCCATGAATCGAGGCATGCCTGATATTTTGAATGATCACCACCCAACTTATCCCAAAAATACTGGATGAAGCGTCATCATTCCAGGGAACAGTTCAACTGCTCTACGTCTCAAAGCCGGGGGGCTTTATACCCCTCTAGGCCAAGCCTGGCATTAGGCATGGTGCCAACAGGTTCATGTTTATCTGCTTAAGAGGGTCGTATTCTGTTGACAGTACTTCTTTACAAGCTGTTTATGTGCTTTTGCACATCTGTGTCAGCAATGGGTGCAACTTAGAGTAGCTGAAATGTTTGGGGGTGTCCACAAACATACAGTCTACCCCTCAATGCTGTAGCTGCAGCTCTTTCCTGAAACAGGCAGCGAGGCTAATCCAACATCTGCTACTGCAGCTAAGCCTGACTCCTCAAGTCAATCACAGGGCGAATTAAGCAGCGATTTGGGCACTAGCTAAAAGGCTCAGAGGTGAACAGAGGGGGGAGGAATGAAGGTGGGGAGGATTTATCTTCATTTTGCACTTCTCTTGAGACAGATAATCGGTGGAGTTTTCATGACCTCATGAGTGGACAGGGCAGTAAAGGGCAGGGTAGGTTGTAGGGTATGACATTGATTACTTTAAGGGTTTGTTTTTGGCATGCAACAAGTTATCAGCATGGCAGGTTTTACCCAGTGGCTCAGTGGTCTAACGTGATGCCACTATGGCCTTCTAGATGTTGTTCGGCACAGGCATCTGTTAGCTGGTGCGGTGGAGCTAGGGACCCGGTGCTTTTCTCCGAGCGTGCCGGCTGCTTGGTGGTGTCGCATCGAGGGAGGGAGAGCTATGAATGGGTGGGTTAATTGGCAGTACCACATTGGGAGACAAAAAATCTTTATTACATGTATAATAAAAT
This sequence comes from Salminus brasiliensis, assembly GCF_030463535.1. NCBI lineage: Eukaryota > Metazoa > Chordata > Actinopteri > Characiformes > Bryconidae > Salminus > Salminus brasiliensis. Next base: position 37,821,785 of record NC_132884.1, on the reverse strand, counting down.
TATGATAGGCTTATTATTCCATAGCGACAGTGACCGCAGTGCAAACAAGCTAAGACATTATTAAGGTACAAAAGTGTATAATAAACATTTAGGCCCACTGGTGGTTCCTGGGATTAAATGACCCTTATTCAAAAACAGCCCGGGTTAAAACACTACTAATATTGGGCCTAAGAAGAAATTTCTTCTTAAAATCAATGTGATGGTGCGAGGTAAGCTGTGGACATGCTGAGGCACTTGCACCCTTTCTCTCCAGGCTACTGCAAGGCAGGACATAAAAAGGTTAGCTCCATAACAGGTGAAGTTGCTTGCCTTATTAGCCACCAGCTTAGCACACAGACTTCCTCTGCCAGCTGCAGGTGCCATTAGACCACACCTTTTCCCCCTGCCATTACATATCCAGCCATATCCATTAACAACAAATTTAGGACAATTCGTAGGAAGATATTGATGAACGAGGCTGAAGTCCTTATAAGCATGTCTGTTCACTCTGCAGCCATCTTTGCAACGCTGCCAGGCAGTTATTTCCAGTCATACAAGACCAGGCTTCTATCTCTATGAATGGAGAGAGTCCAAAATACTCTGAACTGACCAGATCTGATCAAATCTGACAAGAACCCCATTAATTGTTTGTAGTGTTTGCCTCAATAATGCACAAAAAACAGATTGTTCTGGCTACTGTTCTTGTGCAGAACTCCACATTGAGGATGGTTCCCTATGCTGAGTGGGACGTCATCTGTAAACAGACGCCATGTTGAGCTTTATGAGAACTCCCATTCATATTTTAACCAGTGGCCTGTCTCCTCATCTCACCTCAACATCTCTGAGGAGACTTCAAGTGAAGGACGCTTTGTAAACAGCCCAGAAATGACGCCTACGTTCGGAGCGATTTGGAAGATGCAACTGATGTATCCTCCCTGGTCCTTGGTTACTCACAGTTCTCTGCACACATATACAGCACAGGAAAAAAAGGATGAACAGAAAAAACAGCACCATAAAATTATTTCTTTTTAAAAATATATATTTTTAATTAGTTCAATTAATTAGTTAATTAATTAATTACTGTGAAGAAATGAAAAAGCACAATTGGAAGAGGCGGAGACGTCACCATGCAGCCTGGTTAGACTGTTTCATCTGTGTGACCGATAGGCTACTAAGAAGGAGTCTTCATAGGACAGTCCTGCCGAGGCTAGCCTAGACTTTGGATCACAGCAATAAGTAAGGAAAAAATTGTTGGCCGTTTTGTAGCTTCACCATATTCACCATGTGGACTGAGAAGCGAATGCTGTGTTCTTTAATAATGTCCAAAATCAAATACCGAAAAAGCAATTAAATATATTCTACTATGATATACGGGCCCTTTAAAGATCAAACTAGCTGTAAAGCTAATGGTGAAGTATGTCTGAGCTCTGGTTAATGATCTTTGTTTAAAACATAGATAATACAGGCATGCAGAGATGATTTGTGCACATCCGCAGTCATATCTCGAAGCAAATTTCATTCTCACTCTTAAAAGTAGGTCAGTGTTATTCAGCTTTATCCGATTGTCTCGACATTGCAGCTCTCCCGGCTTTCTGCGGCTAGTCAGGCCTCTCCTGCAGTCTCAGTTCAGCCTCAGACACGTCTGTGCATTGTTTCTCATGCCATGGAATGGACCGTCCCCCTCCATTCCTGTGGGACAAACAGATAGCATGTTTTAATTGTGTTAGTTGTACGACAGACTGGTTGGCTGAAGTGAATGGAGGGAGAATTGGATTAGGAGTGACTTATTCTGGGAAATGTGCCTTGAGAGAGGGTGAGAGAGGGTGAGAGAGGGAGGGAGGGAGATAGTCAGAGAGAGATGGTAAAGTCTGCTGGTCTCGGTTAAATCCGCTAGTGCCCGTGACCTTCAAACACAGCTGATGATGTCATGCTTTGATGCTGCAGTTTGGGCTTTAACCAAATACATGCTGACCAAGGAAAGGATTATCCTGTGTCTCCAGTTGGGAATCCTCAGGACCTTCTAGGCTTTCAGGGAAGGCTTAATGATTTCCAAAAATAAAAAATAAAAAGAATATAGTTCATGTTGTTTCATTATAATTATTGCGATTGGATTTTTACCTTTTTAATGTTTTCTTGAGAATAAAAGGGTTAAAATCCTGAACCAGATAATGGAAAATGACCTAGTCAGGATACCTGGGGTATTGAGGGACATACAGCCAAGAGAGCTCAGAGGCATGTCTCTGATTATGGCTATGAAGTAATCGTATCTAACCAGCAGCACAGCATGCATACGACCTCTCACAGGAGAATCTTGTGATATTACTCAGTCCAGAATCGGTTCACATCTTTCTTTCACTTCAGATGCAGATTCTGGCTCATGGCATGTTTTGTATTTACAGTGGTGGTGAAAAAGTTACACTCCACAACTGTAGGGGGAGCTCAAGAGCTAGAAATACCAGTTCTTGCATAATGCTGCTTTAATCATTCTTTCACTTCAAATGCAGGCTCTGTATCTCTCACCATGTCAACAAAGGCATGTGTACACCTGTCCATAGAGGGTGGGGTGGGTTGGTAGGTCATGGCATGTTCCGTATTTATGATAATGGTTACACTCCACACTGTAGTTACACTCCACAGCTGTAGGGGGAGCTCAAGAACTAAAAATACCAGTTCTTGTATAATGCTGCTTTAATGCCAGGCCTCTTTACTGAAAGACTCACTGTAAAACTGCTACATATAATAGGGCAGTAGAACATGATAGGGAGTGTGTTATCACTGAAATAAGACAAAGCCAAAGCCGAGTTAAAGGCGAGTGTCGTATTTAACAGTTCAGAAAATAAATAACGTAATAAATGAATAAACTGAGGCGTAAACGTAGCATTTAATACGTTTTAATGTTAGAATTTCCTTCCGCCAGATTATAATTCCTTAACAAGCAGCTTGTTGCTACACCACAGAAACTCCATTTAAATATACAATTGTATTTATGTAATATATATATATTTTTAAAAATGTATCCAATTTACCTCCCAATTTGTACTGACAATTACCCAACACAATTACCAATAATCCCCCCAATCAGCTAACGCAAGCACAGTCAAGCTGCTAATTTTTTTTAACTGCCACTGAAGCAACATCACTGGGCAACCAACGAGCAGAGAGGGAGGGAAGTGCCGCATACCAAGTTCCGACGCACCAGCCTGCAGACGGCAGCAATGGCCAGCACCGCAACGAGAGCGCCATCTAACCTCCCTGGAGAGAGCAAGGCCAATTGTGCTCTCTCGGGGCTTCGGCTACCGATGGCTAGCAGCATGATCGGCATTTGAACCCGCAAACCTCTGATCATGAGGACAAACGCCACCCGGGGCCCAAATATACTAAATATTAAATATACTAAGTCAAATATACTATATGTTAATGTGTGTTACGGGCTTCAAATCTGTGCATGGAGTTTCAAATGGTGAAAAGATGTCCTTGAAGGTCTAGCTCTTCAGTCCAGAACTGAACTAAGTCTTTCTTAAGGCAATACTTCAGCAACAATTTATAAATCAATAGGTAAAGTGAATGATATTGATTATCTAGTTACAGTGGCATCTATCTGCCAATGGGTGTATAAACATATTTGCTTTATTAAAGGTGATGTTGGTGTTAAAACCAGGAAAAATGGGCAGGAATCTGAGCCACGTTGACAAGAACCAGACTGTAACGGCTAGACGACTGGGTCAGAACATCTCCAAAACATCAGGCAGGTCTTGTGGGGTGTTCCAGGTATGCAGTGGTCAGTACCTACCAAAAGTCCTCCAAGTAAGGACAACAAGTGAACCAGCCTCAGGTATACTGATTCACCTGGAGGCCCCCCTCACAACATACTGAGGGCTTAAAGGATGTGCTGCTAAGATGTTGGTGCCAGACACCACAGCCTCTTGTCTTATGGAGTTCATGCTTCACTGAGTCTTAGGCAGATGGTTTTAATGTTATGGCTGATCAGGGTATTCTTCAGCAGTTTGCACAGTAAAAACTGCATGTCTAAATCGTGACACGTTAGATAAAAGAATCTGTCTAATAATAAAGCCTGTCAAGAACCTTATTGCAGTTGGATCTGACACAACACGACCGATTTAATCAGACTGCAGTGTGCTTCACTTTCTGCCTATCAGCCAGTGTCTCTCTCTCTCAAGAGCTCTCTCTCTCTCCCCCCATCTCTTCATCTCTCCATTTCTCCTCCCACCTCCTACTGCTGCCTCTGAGCTAAATCTGATGCGAAGCATCTTCTGCTCAACCTGCCAAGCTCACAATCTCTCTCTCTCTCTCTCTCTCTCTCTCTTGTTCTTTCTCTCACAATCTCTCTCTCTCTCTCTCTCTCTCTCTCTCTCTCTCTCTCTCTCTCTCTCTCTCTCTCTCTCTTTCTCTCTCTCTCGCTCTCTTGTTCTTTCTCTCACAATCTCTCTCTCTCTCTCTCTCTCTCTCTCTCTTTCTCTCTCTCTCGCTCTCTTGTTCTTTCTCTCACAATCTCTCTCTCTCTCTGTCTCTCTCTCCCTCCTGTTCTGATGAGACCGAATCTGACACAGAGAGGGACCTGTAGAAAAAAAGTTGAATCTGGGTCTCGGGTCTAAATTTAACAAGTAAAACCAGGCCTGTTATATAAAAACAGGACAAATGGCATTGTGAAGTCAGTCAGGGGCACAGCGGCGAGCACTGAGTGTTTAAGCCGAACCCGATTCAAAACTGCTGCTGAGGCCCTGTACAGCCGCCTCATCAGTGCTCAGTAAGACTGAGCTGTGTGTGGTGTTCACTGTGCCACTGAGACTGTGAACCCCATGAAATTGTCATTTGTGGGTGTAGAAAATGAATGGATGGATGGACAGATCGACAGATCAGTGGATGGATGGATAAATTAATAGATGGAAAGATTGATGGATTGATGGATGGGTGGACAAATGAACGTATGAACAAATTGGTGGATAGATGTTTGGCGGACGGATGGACAGACGGATGAATAGACAAATGGATGGATGGCTGGATGGATGGATAAACTGACAAATGGGTGGAGAAATCAATGAATGGATGGATGGACATATAGATGGATGGATGAATGGATGGATGGATGGATGGACAAATCAGTGGATGAATTGAAGAATAGATGTATGGACAGATTGGTAGATAGATGTTTGGACATACAGATGGACAGGATGAATAGACAAATGGATGGATGGCTGGATGGATGGGTAAACCGACAAATGGGTGGAGAAATCGATGAATGGATGGATGGATGGACATATAGATGGATGCATGGATGGACATATAGATGGATGGATGGATGGATGGATAAATCAGTGGATGGATAGAAGAATGGATGGATGGACAGATTAGTGGATGGATGGAAGAATACATGGATGGACAGATTGGTGGATGGATGGACAAATGAACAGATGAATGGATGAATGGACAGATGGATGAATAGAAGGATAGGCAGACGGATTGGTGGTGCGATGTTTGGACAGACAGATGAATAGACAAATGGATGGATGGTTGGAAAAACTGACAGATGGGTGGACAAATCAATGAATGGATGAATGGATTGGTGGACGTAGGGATGGACAAATAGTTGGATGGATGAATGGATGGATGGATGAATGGACAGATGGATGGTTGGGTGGATGGATGGATGGACAGATCAATGGGTGAACAGATAAATGGATGCATAGATGGATGTGCATAGATACATGGATGGATGGATGTGAGGATGGATGGGCGGTCAGTCGGATGGATGGACTGTTAGCTGTCAGTGTTAGAGTGAGGTAAGCATGGTGACCAGAGAAAAGATAAATTCAAGCTGTGAGAAGGACATGACCCATTGGGTGGAGGAGCAGGGGGTGGGGTGGAGGGCATAGGGACCGTTTTGGCATGATGTCATTACTAATAGAAATATGAGTCAGTGATGAGTGTGTGTGTGTGTGTGTGAGAGAGAGAGAGAGAGAGAGAGAGTGAGAGAAAGAGAGAGAGGATGTGGTGTGTGCATTCAAGGTGACAGCCATAGTTGTGTTGCTTCGGGTGTATGTTTGAGTGTGTGTGTGTCTGTGTGTGTGTGCGCATCTCAGTAGTATGCATATGTATAGAGGGGCATCTATGACCGATTATGCATGTGTGTGTGTGTGTGTATGCATGTGGTGGCGGCTATAGTATGAGTTTGTGTGTGCATGTGAGAGTGTGTCAGTGTGTCTCGCAAGATCAGGCTTGAGGACACAGAGAGAGATCGAGAGAGAGATTGAGAGTGAGAGAGAGAGAGAGAGAGAGCAAGAGAGAGAGAGAGAGGTGTCCTCTGTGTCCAGATGTCTCTCGTCCCTCGCTCCTGTAGTAACGGCACGTGGCTCTGCGCGGCTCTGTTAGAGCATTAAGGGTTTATTTCGTCACTGGACAGCAGTTGGCACAGCAAACACAGGCATATGCAGCGCTGCACCTCGGACACTACAGGACTTCTCTGACCTCTGCAACCGGCCGACACAAACAGGAGCACACGCTGGAGTCAGGTGAGCTGCAGGCTTCCTAAAGGAACATACCGATTGGTGTTCAATAGGCTGTAATGTGCAGTGTTCAGTTTGCAGTAATGACAATAATGCGCTGTGCTCTTAACACATTAGTGAAGCGGGACTCTCTCTCTCTCTCTCTCTCTCTCTCTGTGTGTCTCTCTCTCTCTGAGTTCAATAATAATAACAGCTCAGTGGCAGTTTTCAGCTCTCCAGCCACTTATCCCGAAGCCATTCGCTGAGTGAATAGAATTGCAGAGTCATGAGAAGCCAGCCAGGCGGCTGTTCTGCAGTCTGTACTGAGGTCCTGACTTGCGTGTGTGTGTTTGTATTGACTCCTTCAGAAGAGTGTATTGAATTTTAAGAATGTCAATTGATTGATTTAGTTAATTGTTAACTGACAAGTCCCTTAAAATCTCCCACATTCTGTGTGGCAGTTAGTTGTTTTACTGTATATCTGCAGTGAATTTACAGTGACTCTAAATAAAAGCCTTCTCCTTGTAAATGGATGGATGCTTTTTTAAGGGTCACATTGTTGCTGTCATGCAAAGACCTTTTAACTCCATTTTTGTCGATTTTCACTTTTTGACATATTGTGAATCTGGCAATTGTTTTTTACATTGTATCCAAATTGTCATCATGATGAATGGACCAATAGAAATGCTCCAAAATTATTTGGAAAAAAGTATTTTTACATTGACTTCCATTAAAAGCTAAGAAGATTCTTTCCTTCTCCTGTAATTTTTTGACATTTTGGGAATGTAAGTGCCTTTTTTATTATTTCCCCCATAATTTTAATAATTTTTTACTTTTGTGACATTTTATGTTTCAAATTAATTGTCAGTGCAGGTTTCCTATGGGTACCTTAATTTCCTCCCACATCCCAAACACATGATGATGAGGTTAGGTGACTTTGCTAAACTGACCTTACATGTGAGTGAATGTGAGGTGTGGATGTGTGTGGTACCCTGTGATGGACTGGCATCTTGTCCAGGAGGTATTCCTGCCTCATGCCCAATGATACCAGGTAGTTTCCTCCGGTAGAACAAACCGCAGCCCTAACCAGGAAGAAGCAGATACGACAAATTAACGAAAAGAATGACCATATTCTGAAAGCATAGGGGCGCCGCAGGTAGACCTGTAAGTGTGTGCCGCACAGCTCCAGGGGTCTGAGGTTGTGGCTCTCATCCTCGCTCTAGCCAATGTCTTTGATGAGTCCAGTGCTTTAGTTTTCTCCCATCTCCCAAAAACACATGGTAGGCGAATTGGCTTCAGTAAATTGCCCCCTAGGTGAGAGTAAATGGATGTGTGTGGTACTCTGTGATGGCCTGGCGCCTTGTTGGGGTAGGCTCCAGACCCTGATCAGGAAAAAGCAGATAAGCATCATTCATTACTGTTCCCTTAAGACTGACGTACAGTCTTATGCAAAAGTTTGGGCAACCTAAGCATTACAAAGACTCAGTTTGTTTTTTTGACAAGGTTTTAAACCTTTATTAGCAAATCCGGCCTAAGGCAAGTCACCAGCTGTAATGAGGAATTTCCAGGAGAGGGCAACTATAGCATCACTTAGCCAAGGGTGCCTAAACTTTTGCATAAGATGCGGAAAAAAGGGAAGTAAATAAGCTCTATTCTGAGTGGCACCTTGTGATATGCCTCATTTAAAAGATAGGGCTGAAACCCTCCCAGTAACTTCAGTGGTTATGGGGGCAGGGCTAAATTCCTATAGGCTGAATAGAAGGAAATACTGTAGATGAAGAAGTAGATGGTTCATGCTGAAACACTAATGTTTACACACTACCAGGAGTGCCGCCAGGGTTTTTTTGGCCCCAAAAAAGATAGTAGACTGGGCCCTACAACTCTAACAGTTCTGCCAAAATACTCCATCAGTAAATTCAGTTCCCTGTCAGGTACAAGCCCTTAGAATCATCCTAACTCCCACCCCATACAGCGCCCCTGCTTACTACACACAGAGGTACACCCTTTATATTTAAATAATTAATTAATTCATATATTTAAATAGTTTAGTCACAACTTTGTAATATTGTCCTCATTTTGAGATATCATCAACATTTACTATGGTATAGCATGGTAAAATCTCCAACATGTGACATTGCACATGATTCGATTTAGAATCGTCTACATCTGCATCGAGATGCATCTAGGCATCGACTTTCTCCTTTTTTCCTATGTGCAAAGGACCCTAACAGTTTAAGAGATGACCAGAGACTGATTACATATCGCTGCTGTCCAACGAAAACCATGTTTTTTCATTTTTATCTGTTTTCTCCATGGTTTGAACCCTGTAGCTGCTTCTGTACACTGTGTAAACAGTTCTGGATGACTGGACCAATAAAAATGCTCTAAATTACTTGGAATAAAAAGTCACCATTTTTCTCCTGAAAAGTCACCAATTTGGAGATACAGTGGGGAAAAAAGTAACACTCCAAACTCCACTATGGTGAAGACCAAAGAGCTGTCGAAGGACACCAGAAACAAAATTGTAGACCTGCACCAGGCTGGGAGGACTGAATCTGCAATAGGCAAGCAGCCTATGTGAAGAAATCTACTGTGGGAGCAATGATCAGAAAATGGGAGACCTGCAAGACCACTGCTAATCTCCCTCGATCAGGGGCTCCACGCAAGATCTCAGCCCGTGGGGTCAAAATGATCACAAGAACGGTGAGCAAAAATCCCAGAACCACACGGGGGGACCTAGTGAATGACCTGCAGAAAGCTGGGACCAACGTTACAAAGGCTACCGTCAGTAACACACTACGCCGCCAGGGACTCAGATCTTGCAGTGCCAGACGTGTTCCCCTGCTTAAGCCAGTACATATCCGGACGCGTCTGAAGTTCGCTAGAGAGCATTTGGATGTTCCGGAAGAGTATTGGGAGAATGTCTTATGGTCGGATGAAACCAAAGTAGAACTGTTTGGTACAAACACGACTCGTTGTGTTTGGAGGAGAGTGAATGCTGAGTTGCATCCAAAGAACACCATACCAACTGTGAAGCATGGGGGTGGCAACATCATGCTTTGGGGCTGTTTCTCTGCAAAGGGACTAGGACGACTGGTCCGTGTACATGAAAGAATGAATAGACAGCAACAAATATATATATATATATATATATATATATATATTTTTTTTTTTTTTACTTATTCGATCTAAAAGTGACCAACAGGGAACTAGCTGTTAGTAATGGTAACCATTCCAAACATCACAAAAGTCCCATTAAGAGTTGATGGTATGTGATAAAACCTGTTGAAAATAATGTTCCACTAAGGCAAGAAAAGAAATCGGGCTTCCGGGATATAAGTCTTTTAAAGCCATACGCTGATTTCAAAATACTTCAAACAGTCTCTTTATAAGTGACTTAATATAAAGCAGCATCTGACAGCAGACCCAAAGTATGAAAATATGAACCAGCGCTGTCGGGTCACAGTGTTCATCCTATCCCGTCTGTTTCAACCATGTGAGGTCAGGGAGGGGCTTTGGAATGACAGGAAACTGAAGCAAAACCCAGGGATCCACCAACTATGTTATTAAAGGCAGTTCACTGTGGTCTCACCGACTGCTACAGTCGTGTACTGTGACATTCCTGTAGGCCTCGTCTGGGTGAGTGTGGATTGTACTTCTGGGCCGTTTGGTTACTACTCGCACAGTATTTTCCATTTTCTAATAGCGGGATACTAAAAGACTAAGAGACGCAACATCATCTTGGATTTGTTCACAGATCTGATTGCTGTTTCTCCAGACACTGGATGAGAGCTCTGATCTTTTATTCACATCAGATCTGCTGTACTGGTGTGTGCGGATGATGTGGCTGTAGGATAACGTCAGCCGAACTATGTGTACCAGCTTTATTTACGGTTCTGGTTATTGTGTAAATTGAAAATACACAGAAGTTGAATAACTACCAGTGTAAAACTGAGCTGTATCCGCACAGCACAGCCTGAATAGCTTATTGTGGGTAGAAAAGGGCGGTTCTGTGCCAGTCACTGTGAGGCGGGGGCATGTGGGATGGCAGACAGGGCTGGGAGCGCCCGCTGAGTGTGTCAAGCGGTGCCAGGCTGTCAGAGGACCTCTACTCATGCCCCTCTGCAGATCTGGCTCTGTAAACTGCACTGCTTCTCACAACTGCTGCGTAAATATCAATTACAGTGTGGGCGCCCTGCTGAAAGAACTTGTAGAAAGCCATTAAAGGTTTCTGATGGGTCCTGGCAGGTTCGTAATGATGACTAACAGTCAGTACTGGTATTCTGTGGTGGGTTAACACAGTGTAAAGGAGACTAGTGGTCTGTAATAGTACACATTAAGCCAAACAGCATCAGGAAATCACATGGTGTGTATTATCTTTGGCAGCAGAATGTTAGATTTGCATTATTTATTGCCTATTAAAAGAAAATTAAACAGCTAATCAGCTAAAGCCTTGTCAAGGACATTTCTGATAATATTGAAAGTTTATCCTTTGCTGATGTACATACTGTATTTACTCAATGGACCTCTTCTATTGACCAATTAAAGCTGTTGGTGCATTTTTTACTGTGATTTCAGGCCTTAAATAAAGGCGCAAGTATTTGCATATTACTATGTACAGCAAACTGTGTCCTCTGCATTTGACCCATCTGTGGTAGTGAACATACACACACACACACACACTAGTGAACTAGGGGCAGTGAGCGCACACACACCCAGAGCAGTGGGCAGCCAACTCCAGCACTCCAGCACAGCAGCCTGTTCAAGGGCCTAACAGCGGCAGCTTGCACAGCCATTAGCCATTACATGAGAAATAAGCTGCGACTTGATCTTTAAAAAAACCCAACTAGATGTCCAAATATTTGTGGACACCCATTCTATTAAATGTATTCGGCTATGAGACTTATGTTGCACCCATTGCTGACAGAGACTGTCAAACTAGTCTAGTCCCTGTTGAGAAGTACCGCTAATAGAATAGGATAAATATGAAGCTGTTGGCACCATGCCTAATGCCACCACCCAGGTCTACAACAAACCCATTAAATACGACTGAGCACTTATGCAGTCGATCAGCCAAGACATGGTAGGTATCTGAGGTTTGCTTCTTTAGCTTAGAAAGCAAAATGCTAGGCTAATGTTGCTAACACGCCTTGGACTCCCAGAGACCAAACATGTCTTGGCTGATCAACTGCCTAAGAGATCAGTCATGCTCATCAGATCTGATGAAGGCCTGGGCGATAAAACAATAGCAATAAGTTCCATAGTTTTGCTTAAACGCATTAAATGCAAACCCGAAGAGTAGCGTAAGCAGTTTCTGCATTATCCTGCATTATTTTATATCCGGAAAACAATATTTTACAAAGTTCAGTTTGCCTACACGCTCATTGATTATTAAATCAATCGTTTAATAAATGTTAAACCCAGCCTTAGCTTAGTTAGCAGGATAACTGTCTGATCACCACCGAACAAATTCAGGTCTGGCTGACTGAAACCCCTCATATAAACGTTTACACAACAAGGACTCGAGAGGACTTGAGAGACTGCTGCTGGACGGACAGAAAGCTAAAATGACCATTTTTCACATGCTTCTGGATATGCAGTCCACTTGCCAGCTCAGCTAGCCAGCTACAGCACCGCAGAGTATCAGACAGCTCAGTACAGCTGCTGTTGACAAGCTGCTGAGCTACCAACACAAGGGTTGATGCAGAGCCAGCCCAAAGCATACTCGAATTACGCTGCCACTTTTGGGGGTCATGGGGCCCCAAAGAGCACCAAGGTATCATGATGAAAATATATATATATATATATATATTTAAAAATAACATTGAATAATAAAACTAAATGGTATTACACAGGTAAAGCTATTTATTATTATAATAATAATAATAAATATTATATTAGTTTGCACACCAATACTGGGTTAATCAGTTCTTGCTGTTGGCTGCTGCCACTGTTAGGCAAATGCAGATAATGCTAATGATAGTGGGTACGTTGCACACACAGTGTAGCCTATGGAATGATGAAGCATCTGGTGCTGATAAAGGTGCACGTATTTGTCACTGTACAGTGTACACTGTACAGCGAAATGTGTCCTCCGCATTTAACCCATCTGTGGTAGTGAACACACACTCACTAGTGAGCTAGGGGCAGTGAGTACACACACACACCCAGAGCGGTGGGCAGCCAACTCCAGCGCCCGGGGAGCAGAGAGGGTAAAGGGCCTTGCTCAAGGGCCCAACAGTGGTAGCTTGCCAAGCCCGGGAATCGAACCCACAACCCTGTTATCGATAACCGCTGAGCCACCACTGCCCAATGGTTGTGGGGGGGAGGGGGGGGGGCAAATGAAATCTGCCTAGGGCCCCATAAAAGCTTTGGCCGGACCCGGGTTGACGATAAAAACCTAAGACAGAGCAAAGTCGAGCAACTGGAGTTCGGTTCAGCTGAGGTAGTCCAGTTTGTTTTTGAGGGAGGGAACAATGGAGAGATGAGATGGTAAAAGGCTAGTATTAGCTTTTAGCGTATCGTAGAAGCCAGCTTGCCACAAGGCCTGGTTACCATAACAACCTGTATTCCGGACAAGACAAGACAACCACATTAACCATTAGTGTTGGACACAGATGGAATTTGGCCTGTGCCTTTAACTCATCCAGGACAGTGAGCACACACACATACACAGCGATACACAGTGAGCACACATGCTCGGAGCGGTGGGTCATCGCTACGGCTCCCGGGGAGCAGAGAGGGTGAAGGGCCTCGATCAAGGTCCCAACAGGGGCAGCTTGATGAGCCTGGGTATTGAACCTACAACCCTGTTATCAGTAGCCTTTTATAAAGATTTGTATAACTGGATTGGACAAAAACAGAGCTATTTAGCCGTCTCTGCTAATTAACTGTGCCCTGGTTTAATTTTCCTAATTGTATGATTATGTTTACTTAAGTACAGAATTGACTTAATTGTATTGTAGAGTGCATCTACGTGATCCCAGTGCACTGTATCACAGCATTAGTGGATATGAAAAAGCATGTCAGGACGGAGTGTGTTTTTTTTATTGATTCAGTTTGTTCAGACTGTCTTTATTCATATATCAGCATTATCTCTGGTCTGTCTGCTTTGCCGAGTGCTCTGAGTCTCATCAGCACCTGTTCCTGCTTAACAAATCAGCTCCAGTTTGTGTAAGAACTCCAGTTTCCCCCATTTCGAGGCGTCCTGTCTGCACAGTGTGACCACACACATTGATGGGAAAAATGATCTTGCTGTATGCACTCTGTTGATGTGTGGCCCTGACGTTGTCTATTTTACCACACACACATACACACACTGATGGATCTGTTCCAGTGTAGAAGAAATGCATTTGTATTCATTAGTGTTGGTGTTTTCAGTCCAGCTTAAAGGCCCCACATCCTCCATTTTTCTTTTCTATTGACCTTGAGGTTCATTAATGATGTTTGTGTAGTTGTCTAATAAAAAAAAAAGTCCAAAATTTGACATTAGCATTTTCCAACCCCCTGAAAATCAAACAGGCTAATTAATGTAAATGCAGGGTTTTTTATGCCTAAGTACCCCACTCCAGGAACCAAGTCCAACGACGGTTACCGGGGCCGGTGAAGGTCAAATGCATGAATATAATTAATGATATAATCTGACTCTATAAAGGTTGAATTATAAGAGTAATGCCTGAGTAACTCCAAACATGATACCCAAAGAACATTATTAAGAGCTAGCATAGCATTATGCTCCTAACTACAGGTTAGAATAATAACCACTGCAAGCCAGTAGGCTAAACGTCATGTTGGTTTAAGGTCACACAGATGGATTTAATAATGGTATACAATAACCTGAGTTATATGATACGCTTGGATAATGGATAAAGTAATGAGGCTATAGCCCAGATAAAAGAGGCAAATACTACATATGAATAGCACTTATATAATATGCAAGGAAATATCAGAGTGAGTATAGCAAATAAGAGTAAGACAGACAGAGTGCTAGGAAAAAGGCCCGTGCGACCTCGACCCCCTGGAGTTTTCCCTCTTCTGACCAGATAGTTATCTCTTACACAAGCAGTGGTCTAACCAGCCAATCAGTGCCAAAAAGTGCCCACATGTTGCAACCCCCAACTGAGTGAAGACCCCGCCCCTCATTTGGGGCATGCTGTAAACCCTTTTGAGGTGGGGGGTAGACAGAGCAGGAGGGCAGAACTCTGTAAGTGTATAATCCTAAATCCTCATTCACATTATTGACACACTTTGGGCCTATTAATACTGCCGCTTGATCACTGCTTGAATGCCACACCCTAATTTGAGCATTGCTGCTGATCATGGGCATCCCTTCATGGCCATAATTGACTGATGGCTTCTTCCAGCATGATGATGCATCATGTTACAAAGTTAAAGTATTTCAAACATGTTGCAAACAAAGTTTTCATTAACATGAACATGTGAACATGGCCTGCCCAGTCATCGGATCTGAATCCGGTAGAACCCTTTTGGGATGTGGCAGAGCAGGAGATTCAGGGCACGGAAGTAAGTGTTCCTGAACAATCTGCAGGAACTGGGTGATGCAATTATGTCAACATGGAGCAGACTCTTAAAGCATGTTTCCACCTTCCACCTTGTGGAAGAATGGCCAAACCCAGTTGCTAATAATGTTGCTAATAATACATAAGAGTATGCGGTGGTTTTCATAACATCACAAAACCAGGAGACAAATGTTGTTGTTTTTTTGTGCTTTAGCATACATACACAATACTTTTTGGAACATATTTACAAGCTAAGTTAACTCTTAATTACGTCATCTCTATCCAAAGTGATGGAAAAAGGGGCCTTTTAATGACATGGTAATTAAAAAGCAGTGCACAGTCCTTAAGTGCCTTTAGTTAGACTATATATATATATATATATATATATATATATATATATATATATATATATATATGCACCAATCAGCCAAAGCGTTAGCCCCACCTGCCTAATATACAGAAGGCCATGGAGCCATGGACTACATAAGACCTCTAAAGGCTTCCTGTGGTGTTTGGTACTAAGACATTAGTAGCAGATTCTTTAAGTCCTGTAAGTTGTGGAGTGGGCCATTAATGAGCCTTAGGTCACTTCTATCAGGTAGGTGGTAATAATGTTATATATGCTGACCACCCTACATTTACTATTTATAGACAGTGTGTTTAGGGAAATTAACATTTATGTTATATTTCATAAACCATGGACAACATTTCCCCTAAATTCCCATTAAAAATATTGCTATTTCAGGCATTTATTTATTTATTTATTTATTTATTTATTTTTTATTTATTAGAAACTGTTCAAAAACAACTGCTCAAATAATGCAAAGAAATTATTATAATTATGATAAAATATTATTTCAATTTAAACAACACACTACTAATATTTAAACTTTGAGAGCATTCAGAAATCACTATGGTGAAATAACTTTCATGTCTTGGCAGGCTCTCCACTAGTCTTTCACATTGCTGTTGGGACTTAGTAGAGGTAGAGATGCAAATGTATGAATGAAGTGGTCCCTTAATTTTGTCCAGAGCTATACATATATATACATACACACACACACACACACATATAATAGTAGTATACTTGGAATCAATTCAGAATCGGCAGGTGTGTCCATTTGACTGGTATTTAGAACCAAAATGTATTGTATTCTAGAAAAAGAGCAGAAGACGATGTTGGGCTGCAGTGCTAAACTGTTACCCTGCAGAAATAAATGCTAGATTTCTCATATTGCCGTGTCATCTCTGTGTCATTTTAGTTACTGTGTCATGAAAATGCTTAATAACAGCATGTTAAATGTAAATGTAAATGTAATGTAAATGGTATACAGTGATAGAACCCTTTAATTGCACATGCCTATTTGCTACACTATGACCAATGTGGATGTCCATGTGGGCCAGTGACTTTGGGGGCAGATTTAAATAAATTAAAGAGGACTAAAAGGGATTAAAGAGGAGTTTAAGGCTTTGCATGTCAGTACCCCATTAAGGCAGATTTGGTTCAAATAAACTGTTACCATCTTCTTTCCCGTCTAGAGCTTCGGCTGCTGATTGTTGAAGACCATGAGTGCTGGAGTGAACATTAAACCTGTTTCCCAAAACCACAGCAACTCTGGGATCCCTCTGCCCCGGAACATGAGCACGTTCTCTAAACAGAATGCCAAGTGCTCAAGTAGTGGCCTTGTGGGTCCACCTAGGCAGTTTCAGCCAGGTGGACGAATGACTACCTTCTCATCATCCACCTCCAGCATTTCTTCTATAAGTAACTCGAAGGAACTGCTGAAGGAGGCATCATCAAGGCTTCAGTATCAACAGCAGAAAGCTGCTCCACCCAGGGCCTCGCACGACCGCATCATCGGCACTCGCTCTGCCTACACCAGCCCTCAGATTCCCAAAAGAAACATGCTCCACTCCAAAGACACGCTGGACCTCCAAAGAGGCTCGCTGCCCCAAGAAAACCTTAGAGACCTGGTGAGGAATGGCAACAAGAACTGGAAATCTGGTCTAGTCCATTTCAGGAGCCTGGATAACAGCGATGTCCATCCACCTTCTCGTGTGCAGGAGCTTCAGACCGGAAGAGCTAAGGAAGCTCTGCCTCGTCTCAAAACAAATAATGGGAATCTCTTATGGGAAACGACAGCTGGTCAGCAACTGGCCTTCAACAAGCAAAGGGGCAAATTTGCAAGTGGAGGCCCAACTGAGAGAGAAGTCATGTCTTCCAAACCTATAGCCCAAAATACCAGAGCAGCCATCCTTAATTCTGGAGGTAGTGAGTCACCTCGTATGGCTGCAGTGGCACCTTTCAGGTTCAGGTATGCTGAGACTCAAAAAGCATAATACACACAGTCAAACTACCATTGTTACACATACAATTGTCACATGCAAAAAAACTTGTATATCCAAAATACAACTTTACAGGTGAATGAAAAAAAAACTAAATTTCGATGGAAGTCAGTGTAATAGATTTTATAACACAACATTTTGGGGGCATTTTTATTGGTCTACTCTTCATGCCATTTTGCCACAATGTAAAAAAAACAACTGCCAGATTCACATTATGTCAAAAATGGAGATACAAGTTTTTTTGTGTGTGATGGGAAGACCTAGTCTTTAGAAACTGGAGACTTAAACCAATCAAAAAATGAAATGTATGCAAATATGGCTTCTTCCATTTTTACCACCAGCGCTACAAGGCTAATGCAGCAAATTGGTAAATGACCACCAACCAGCACAGTGCTAACTCCATTCAACAATCAAAGTATTTGAGCAAGATTAATATTTTTAAAAGAGGTCCAAAAATAAACATGAACAATTAATTAACAAATAGGCTGGTTTGCACTGCTCTACAGCTCAATGCCAGTACCAGTGCCAGTAGCTTTATGATGTTTATCTCCTCCAGAGAGTCCTATTCTATTGGCAGTACTAGACAAGGGACTAAACAAGCTGTTTGTGTGCATTTGTACATATATGTCAGCAATGGGTGCAACTTAAAATAGCTGAATGCATTCATCTGGACATATAGGAGTGTAGGAGTGAATTCTGTGATTTACAGTTTAACCCCTTGTAAGCCCACGGGTCATTACTGTCCTAATTTACATCAGGTTTAGGCCCTAAAATAGAGCCCTGAGGGACTCCACACAATCTGGTTGGCTACACGGTTGCACAACAGTTTTTTGCTCTAAGATTATTAATAATCAATCATTAACCTAGAGTTTAATGGGTTAGAAAACCACCTGATTTAGGCATGCAGTTTACAAGGTTGTTTCTTGCAAGCTTCCATTCCTTCTTTCACTCTGTTCTACTACAATTTTAGCCTTGCAGCTCTAATGCCAGCCTGAAAAGTAAACTTCAGACAGCAAACATGTCTTGGCTGATCAACTACTGATTGGGATAAGGGGGGCATTCTAATACTATCACTTCAAGCTAGACATAAATAACTTACTTCAGGATGTTTAGCAGGTGCATCTTTCCCTCATGGTTGTCTTTTCTCCGCCAAAACCAATATGTTTAAATGATGTTGGAAAAACTGTTTCTTTTGAGGCTGTGGCTGAACTGAATAGTAAATTACACTGTTTAGAGACTGTAATTTGTAGGCTTGGACTCGTCTCCCTCTGTCCCTCAGGCTTCAAATTCAAGAGGATACAGATGTGTCCTCTTTGGACGATGTCAGCGACTGCTCTTCGGACTCTATGGAAGTATGCTGCGAAGATCTGGGTAAGTGCTTTCTCAAAGCACCCTAAAGTTTATAGCCAGTGTTTAAGCAAGTGCACTTGCTTTGTGACTTAGGCGTACTATTAAAGGCCTTCGACTTTGAGCATGGACATAATTCGAGCCTGGCAGAATTAGATGTAATTACTGTCTGGGCAATTGCTAGGTGCAATTGGAACATGCTATTTTGTCCCTGTTTCCACATTCAGAACCCTGCCATAGTCCCGTCAGCAGGATGGCGTAGGCCTGGTTGTGCCTTGATACGTTTTCCATGATCGTAGCTCCGCTGTCAGTTGGACGTATAGGTCTAGGGAGTCGTGTATCCTGAAGAATGAGTGCAGTTCAGTAGTTACCATGGGACTACAGTGTGCAGCTGCATTCATGCATCCCATTGCTCTCCAAACTTGGGGAGATGTTTTATGCATTAAGCCGGCAATTAAAGGTACAGATGGATGGAGCGTTTCCTCAAAGGCCTTTTCTACCCACAGAATTTCACACAAAAGAAACCGACATAAAAGTAGACGTGTTTGTTTGGCATTTGGAGGATTTTCAGACCTAGGGGCTGATTCTGGAGCAAGTAACAACCCCAGGTGGTGCATATGCTGCAGATTAATGGGTAAGATGATGCATGTTTCCGCTGTGTCATGCCAGACTCACACTCTCAGGCCAATCTGGCAGACCACACTGCTTTAAATCTCTTATCTTACTCACCCTACTGACAAATAATGCTATCCAGATACCTTCTGCAACAAGGGAGAGCTTCTCTAACAGATAACGGACGACATGGGGGTGCAGTGTGGTACTTGCTTGAGTTTATTTTTGGTAGATAGGAAATGTCAGGATATGTTTTACATCACAGATATACAAAGGTCACAAACTAACTGATCTATTGTGCTAATCGTATTACGTGTCTAAGTGGTACATTGCAGGGGGCTGGTCAAAATATTAGAAAATAAAGCAACTCTGGCTCAGATTACAGTTAAAGGGATATTGCACATTAAAACTAGCTTGTTATATGATGATTTTTACCTTGGTTTTTGTAGCACAGCATTGCATCCCACAGCTTGGGACTACAGTCAGCATGCATCAGGGAAATGCATTAAAAAATCTAAACGGTGTAGCCTGACAGCTACTGGCTAATAAGTGAGGCTTATACTTACAACAGATATATTTGTCTATAATATTTAGCTATGCTAAAATAAACACAATTAAATAATAATAATAATAAATGGTCCAATTTATGCTCCTATTTTAAAGTCTGCCCAAAACACTTGTAAATTGTTCAAAAGTTAGTCCCACCTTCAAGAAAAAACATAAAAAATGGGGGTTTCCTGGTCTTTAAACCAAACAATCTTGGTGGGTTTCATTTTTTAAGTCCGACTACTGTGTTTTTAGTATTAAAATCAACATAAATGTTGAAATGTTTATCTTTAATGACTGAGAGAGGCATTAAGATGCCCAGTGTTAATGGACTTAACGACTAGTCCATCTAATGGACCTTTAAGCCTTCTAGCAAAACTGCCTTATGGGAAACACTACAACACTGCCTTGATTAAGTCTGAAACCCAGACTTAAGCTTTTTGCCTTGGACAAGCAGCTTAAAATCAACTTATGCCCAGAATCGTACCAGTGGGACAACTGGTTTAAGAAGTGGGAGAAAAATACGGCAGGCCCTAAAGGTTTACTTGGAAGACACCAATATTGGAATGTTGTATGTCTGCTTGTTTCATTAGTCTTCCTGCACGGATGTTTCATGGGAAGTTTGACGAACAGACGTTTGGCTTACACAGCATGGGAAAACATACTGTGAATAACACGTGTATTATTCTGACAGCTTTGTTTTCTCAAAGCCCAGACACGCCATTGTCCATTCCCACAGTCCCAGAGTTTCAACATCCACACTGTTAGTTTGCAGGACAGTTAATCACTCCCTTTGCCAATAAATGACTGTTTTCCTTCACTGTTATTCTAGCTCACCACAAACAGTGTTGCAAATGTTCATGTAGGAAGAAGGACATGTGTTGGGGAAAACCAAAATGGGCCCTTCTATCCAAATGTCTGTAGACACCTTCTCATCCTACCCCACGCTTCTTCGGGAATCAAGGAAATGAATAATATGTCTGCTGTAAGGCCGGGAAGGCTAGAGCCTGGCTGTAAGGTTCTCAGGGGTTGCAGCTGTGAGACCATTAGTGAGGTCAGGTTCTGAATTTGCATAACAAGGAACACCACTCCGGCTCATCCCAGAGGTATTAGATGGAGCTCCATCATTCCAGAGAATGCACTTTCACTGAAGCACAGCCCAAAGCTGGAGGACTTTGTATTCCTCTAGCTGATGCTCTCGCTTGATGATTGGACATGGTGACCTTTAGATTCATCTGCATCAGCTCCAGAGCATCCCATTCTATTGTCAATGCTTTTCTATAGAGATTAGTCAAGTCCTGTGCAGTTGAATGCCTATTTCAGTGATAAGTGTACCTCAAAGTAACTGATTGCAGTAAATACAAGGGGCATTTACAAGCCTTTCTGTATAAAATGTATTATTTCCACAAGAAAACCCCATAAATAATGGCCTATGTGACCCATACACACATCACAAAAATGGGTGTGACAGTAGCCACAGTGGCAGATCAGTTCAGTCATCAGAAATCATGATATTTTAATGACATTTTATTTTAACAAATGAATACGTAGCATCTTTTGAGGACCTGTTCATAAATTAAATGTCACTGATAAAGGTGCAGGCCTCTGGCATATGGAATATTCAATAATTACTGCTTTTTAAAGTGTCTGGCAAGGCAAGAAGCAATCCCAAATTACTGTGACTAAGTATTGATCTCCTTCAAGGTTTGAAAGACAGGCTGCCGTTAAGGCCTAAATGGCTGCAGGGGGACACAGACAACAGATGCCAGCATTTATATCAGTTGGATCAGATCTAGGGATCAAGTTTCACCCTCTAGCACTGGATCTGTGACCTGGTTTCCCTCAGGGATTTGGTTGGCTCCCATAAAAATCTGTTCTTCTGCTGTAATTAAAAGTAAAATTCAATTCAGTCTCAAGATGCTCTAAAAATAAACAATTAAAGCAATCCATAAAGACATGTCAAGATGAACAGATTGGTTTGTACTATTTTGAAAGAAAATAGCAACAATCTGCAAACTGAATTAGCCTTCAGTTTTATTGGTTTCCAGCAGGCAAAGAGGGGAAGGACACTCAGAAGATTCTATAGTCTGAGGTTTACACTTCCACTTAGTTAAATGGCTTCTCTTAAGGGTTCCAGTCCAAAAAAATGGGTCCGTCTTGAAGAAACATACGGAAACACACATTTTTGGGATTTCCCTTTCCATACACCAAATGAATTGTGGGGACGGGTCTTTGTCATTCTTGTCAGCCTTTGCAATTTATCACCATGGTGTAATGGCAGCAACTGAGCAGTCATAGCCTTGGGGATGCTCACGTGTCCATAGACAGCTGTGCTGCTGGCCAACCACAGACTCACAATGGACTCCAGATGTGTGAGAAACCTCTCCAGAGGAAGGGCGGTCACACCAGGCCTTGTGTTTGGGACTTTAAGACAAGAATCTAGCCTGCAAATCTAGTCCTTTGTCTGCTGTAGTATTATATAGTATTACATGTGCTATACACTGTGTTTATTAGTCTCAGCATTTTGTTTTATTCAATTTTTATGTTTTAAAGTAACAGAAACTATTTTAAACAATTCCATAGATTAGAGAAGTGGTCCCTTCACTAAAGAACCAGCTTTCTACACAAGGAACCTTTTTAAAGTCTAACCCCATAAACCCTAGGTAAATCATTGAGTTAAAATCCTTAAGAAAGAACTATTATATAGCTGTTTATCTTACCGGATTTTGTGGCGTCCCACAGGGCTCCATTTTAGGGCCTATGAAACTGATGTATATTGTGACAGAAATGAAGTGTGGGCTCACATACAGAGTTTGTAAGCCCACAAGGAGGGGTAAGGAGTACTGCAGGCCCAAGCCAAGAACCATTCAGGACCCTGTATTTTAAAGTGTAGTTAATAAATATGGTCCTCATCCACAGTTCCTTTAAGGTCGTTTTTGTGATGCACACCACAGGAAGTGCTCTTTTCACTCAAGTGATGTCATCAACCCTAGCCAGTAGCATGCAAAGACCACTCGTGATGAAGGAAGACAAAAGAGGCCATTCTATTCAGCTCCCTTTTAGCCCGCATCAAATGACTTGTTTGACTTTGGAATTACCCCAGTTGCCCCATGATCAGCATGAGGTTGGCCAAGTGTGTAGAGTCTCAGCAGGAGAGCTTTACGGCTTTTCTTTAGGCATTGTACTAAACTGGTCAGTTGCCTTGGGCAAGTTGGGGGTCACTCATTCTACCGTCTCCCAGGTGTCGGTCAGGCCTGTTGCTTTCATTAACAATTGTAAGGAACTAGGGCATTCACAAAGAAAGAAAGGAAGAAAAGCTCAATCAGAAGCACACCGTTGCCTTATTCACTCTGCTTTGTGCAATGCAGAGTGCGCCGGGATTCAGAGACCCTAATGCATGTTGGGATGTAGGTAGCATGGTTGCCATGGAGACAGCTTTTCCAGCGGAGCATGGCAGAGCAGTCCACAGAGATGTGTGTAAGGACTGTCATGAGCGATGGTTCTTAGGGATCATCTCAAAATAACTCAAGCCATTATGCTAAGCATAGAGGGTGCGGGATAAGGCTGTGGATGGGTGCCCTGGCAAATGTTTAATCATCATCTGCAGAGGTTTAAATGCTCTGCAGTTGGATTGAGCAATCTTTAGACCTTCAGGAGGATTTCAGGCTCTGCGGCTCGTGTTGGCTGATGCACATTCGGCTTTTGTGTTGTGTTGGGCTGTTGCCTGGTGAGCATTTGACCGAAGTAATAGTGGACGTTCAGTCTCTAGACAGGCTTGTTCTGGTTGTGAACAATAAGGGTGTGAGTGCTCGCCAACAAGACCAGTGACGTCGATGAAAGAAGTGGGCGAAATTCTTGCTTTGGTGGCTGTCGTAGCTTTAGCTTCCCCTTTGTATGGCTCTTCGTTTAATCTTAATTTATTAAACAGATTTTCATTAAGATTTCACAGACTCACAGACATCATGTTTTATTTGGCAAAATCATTATTGCACAATATCTGCCTTGCAATGGTCTACCCCCAGTGACCGGCACCTACACCATTACTGTGAATGTGATGAGTGTCAGTGCCCTGCGGGGGAGGGGGAAGGGAAACAAAGGGGTGGAGAGAAATCGTGTGAAAATGTATTAACTGATACTCTGGACTGGTGCCAGATCAAAATCAAGGCTTGCACTTTGTCATCACCCCCTTGCTACTCACACTTTCCGCTGTGCCTGGGCGAAGTGCTGGTGAATGCTACAGATAAAGAGCGAGGGAGAGGAGCGAGGGTGGAAGGGAGGGACAGAGAGAGAGAGGAAAAAAGGGGGAGGGATTGTTGTTGCGTCTGCCGCTGCTGTCACTCGGCTGCTGCTCGGTTCAGCAGCAGGAGGGTCGGGTGAAGGGAGGAGAGAAATGAGAGAGGGAGAGAGGACAGAGAGGAGAAGAAAGGGAGAGCCAGGGCAGCGGTGAAGCGGCGGCAGGAGCAGCAGCAGCAGCAGCAGCAGCAAGCAGACAGGAAGGCGTGGGGAGGAAAAAGCCAGAGAGGACAGTATTCCCTTCCCTCCTGCTCAGAGAAACAGAAGGACAGAGGGACAGAGGGAAGGCGTGGGAAGGAAAAAGCCAGAGAGGACAGTATTCCCTTCCCTCCTGCTCAGAGAAACAGAAGGACAGAGGGACGAGGGGACAGAGGGACGGAGGGACAGAGGGACAGAGGGAAGAAAGAAAGAGCCGAGGCTGTGGATACTCCCTCTCCTCTTCTCTCGGCCTCTCCTGCTTGCTGAAGCTGCTCTAAATGCTCCCCTGTAGAGGGAGAGTCTTGGGGGCAGTGTAAGAGGCAGAAAAGGGGGTGGGGGGGCGGAACACCAGAGCAAGCAGAAGGCACTCGAGCGTACACCCAAAACGGAGGGCAAAGGCACAGGCATGGCTGCCAAGAGAGGCAAATCTGGGGTACCACAGAGCGTGGCTCGGAGCGAGCTAAAGGTCTACCGTACGGGCAGTACAGAAGGTCGGATCCCAGTGCCCACCAACTTGCGCAAGCAGAGGTCCCTGACCAACCTGGCTGTGCTCACGGATGCTGAGAAGAAGATGCAGCTCTACGAGCCCAAGTGGTGCGATGACATGGGCAAGGCCAGTGCAGGCCAGCTGAAGACGGGCAAACCCAAACCTGCAGGAGGTGTAGGGGCCGGAGGAAGCCAGCTTTCCAGAAACCTGTCCAAGTCGGAGCACTCTCTATTCCAGGCAAAACCCAAACCTTTCACCCCGCTTGCGGCTCCTGGATCCCTCGGAAAGACACAGAGTCGTATCCCGCGGGGTCCTTACGCAGAGGTGAAGCCCATAAGTAAAGCTTCAGATGATGGGAAGTCAGACGACGACATCCTCTCCAGCAAGGCCAAGGCCGTTGGGAAGAAGACCACGGCTGGAAATCAGGGCGACTCCGAGGCCAAAGGCCAGGGTGAGGAAGGGGGTGATAAGCCTTTCTTGAAGGTGGATCCAGAGCTGGTGGTCACAGTTCTCGGTGACCTGGAGCAGTTACTCTTCAGTCAGATGCTTGGTGAGTACACCCGTGGAATATCTGTTTAAATAGACCTCCTTGGGAACCATCATTTCTGCCAAAAAACGCTCTCAACTCCTAATCTCGATTGGAAGCATTCACGCCCACTTACTTCAGCTGGAAAAGCCTGCTTTAAGCTGCAGAGCTATTAGAAAGAAGCCACAAGGCTCGGTGTGGATTGACGTAAAACCTTTGAAGATCTGTGCCACACTGTTTACAGCATTTGTCCTTGGAATGCACTCGCTCTCGTGGTTGTCATCGAATGCCGTAAATCATAGGGCTGTTATGACAGAGACGCATGGGCAATTATCTGCGTTATAGGGCATTGTTCTCGGTGCAGTCACACCATTGCTACCGTTTTTCCTCGGACGCGTCCGTCTCCCTTGTGGGGGGATTTGCCACTATAAATGATCCCTGCTGGATTATATCCCGTGTCGTTGAGTGGTCACTGGAACCGGCTTGAAGGCAACGTTTGGCACACTGATCTGCTTTCTGTTGTCTGCTCACTGCAGTGCATGTGTGGGTGGGTGTGTGTAAGTGTGTGTGTGTATGTGTGCTGCTTCTCTGAACTGATGTTACTCCACTCTAAGCCGTAACGAGGTAATGGCTGCTATCGGAGAGCGGCTGCAGAGAAGGGAGTAAAATAAACCGGGCCATATTGAATTCATTTTCAGCTCACACCGGTGCTCACACTTAGCCTCCTCTTAGCCCTGTTTATCCACGGCCATCGACAGATGGTGCATCCCGGTCTGTGGTATCGAGCATGGGCGAGAAAGATCACCATCAAGACCTGTTTGTTTGGATTCAGGAGCCATCCAGGTTTTCTGTGCAGTGGATAATTGCAGTAAACCTCATTGCATTGTAGAGGAGCACCTCTAGTCCTTTTGTTTTACATTACCAATTTGATACTGACCAGATTCTGATGCTGGGTTTTGTTTAGGAATATTGCATTATATCCTGCCTGGAATGCTATTATTTTATACGGATGCTGCTGTTGAAGGGGGCTGGCATTCGTCAGGGGGATACTCCTGCATACTGCTACGGCTACCTGAGACAAATATTCCATCTTGGTTTTAAGAAAGCATCATTCCTTCTACCTGTGCGTTGGGTTTTGGACAGTTCATGGCTATTTTCAGTTCAGTTCTGCTATTTAAACTGACAGTTCCCCATCTTGGATCCTTGCAGCTGTTTACAGGGATGCTTATTTTCCCAATCAAAAGGCCCAATGAAAATCAGGCCCAATAACTGGATCCAGGGAGCACTTTTGAGATGTATTAGAGCAGTTTATCCAGCTTCAACTCAATGGGTTGACCAGCTAAGGTCAGTAAACTCTGGCCTAGATCCAACACATCAATTAAAACCAGAAAAGTCCCTCCAACATTCTGCATCTGGGGCCATTACCATCTATTTTGAGTTCTAATAACTTAGCATAAGTCAGGAAGAAGCTGTACAATTAGGCTAATACAGTTTTATACAGTACAGTACATGAATAATTGAGCAGTCCTCTCTATCCGCTATTCCCTAAATATAGAGTCTGCACAATATGCCAAAGACATCATTTGCAATTCAGGAAATAATTTTAATCTCTGGACCCGAGAAAGGAGTCCATTGATGTTAGACATTGAAAGCATCTGTCTTCCCTCTTTCTAATATATGGGCGTCTTCCCAGCTTATATGCATTTCATGGTTCCATTCCCCGCACCGAGGTATAATAGACTTACTTATGGACGTCTGCAGCTGACCCTGTGTGATGTTGCCCCAGTGTGCCAGCAGAAACAGCGTACTTCCTCCTTGGGACAGAGAATGAAACATTGGTTTTCTCTGTGAATACAGCTGCTATTTGACGGCATAATGCAGCTGGGCTGGGATCGTGGCCTATGGGGAAATCCTGACTGAAATATCTGCAGAAGGACAATGGGCTGAATTGAGCAGGAGCCATGAGGGACAGAAACTTAATAAGAGCCTGTGGCTACATTTGGCTCCTTATGCTTGAATGTGACCCTGACTAATTTGGAGTGCAGTGCTTTACACACTCCAGACGTGGTTTACTTTTTGCGCTGACTAGAGGTAGTGGTAGTGTAAAGACCGGGTGCTTAAACTCCAGTAACAAGAAAGGGTTAAAGACCATCTTATGGGTTTTATTGTTTAGCACAGGGCCCGTGTTATTTTACAGTTTTTAGTCAATGATTGTTTTTAGTAATGTCTAATATTTAAGTTTGAATATTTAAGACCATACAGTGTTTGTTTAACAGATCATTTACATTTATTGCATTTAAAAGAAGCTCTTCTCCAGAGCGACTTACAAAAGAGCTTCACTGTTTTACTCAGAAAATACTCTTAGCTAGTTTATAAAGAATTGGATCCTTAAGCTTAGATGCTACAAAAAGTAGTGTGGTCAATATGGAGACCACAATACTCTACACTACACTTCACCCAAGTGCAAAAACACCCAAGGTGGGTCTTCAGTCTGGGTTTGAAGACAGTGAGTGACTCTGCCGTGTGTTCCACCACTTCGGTGCCCTTTCTGATACCAAACAAAAATGATGTTGCAAAATTGCATCTAATTTATTTAATACTTTTGCACCACACTAGTCAAAAGTCTAGTCTAAAGGAGGCCTGATTTGCAGACGTTTCATGCTAGCTGGCTAATGCAGAAGGAGGCCTGCTTTGCAGTTGATTTTGAGGCCAGGCTATTTTAATGCTAGCTGGCTAATGCAGAAGGAGGCCTGCTTTGCAGTTGATTTTGAGGCCAGGCTATTTTAATGCTAGCTGGCTAATGCAGAAGGAGGCCTGCTTTGCAGTTGATTTTGAGGCCAGGCTATTTTAATGCTAGCTGGCTAATGTACACATGCACATACTCCTCCAGTGCTATAGAAGGCATAGGTAGCGTATGCTGTGGCATCTCTTCCAAAAGACTAAATGAACATAGAGACGAACACAAAGAAGCCTTCAGATCTTCTTGAATGCGACCCTTAGCTTGAGAGGAGTTAAAAGGGAGCACGGACACACAGTAGAGGCTGAGCTATGAATGGGCTAAAAGGGAAGCCTATTCAGGCTAAACCTTTGTGATGGAGTGACCTAGTGAAGAGCTGCAATAGGGCTACTGTAGTAGACCAGAGATGTGTTTTACTTGAGCCTGTCACTGCCTATGTGAGTGACCTACTTCACCACCAAGGAAGTAAATGTGTCACTGTGGACTGTGTGACCTTGCTGATGAAAAGGAAGACTTGGGGCGAGGCGGTTCATAGATTAAAATTTAATATCTGAATTATGTAGTTCCCATAAATCTTCAGCACCTTACTGGGCAAGAAAGGCCTGGTACAGAGCTTGGCTCTATTTACTCCTAGGACGTATGAAGAGTATCACAGTTATACTGAAGTAACAGTTTACTCCGATGTGGGTATTTTAATGATATACATTATTTATAAATCATATTTTGGCAAGACGACAGAATGCCAGTAGTGGTGGTTTTAATGCTGCATTACATTTCCACCTTCGGATGTCGGAGCTGGGAATGATGGCACACCCTAGTTGGCCGCATTTCTGTTGATCATCCCAATAATTGTACACTACTTAAACACATTTCCCAAAAACAGTTTGCTAAAGACTTCAGAGTCTTTAGTCTTTACCATTGGTTTGACAATCGTATCTGGCAAATCTAACCAAAATAATAAGCCCCATTATTATGTCTCAGGTTAGCATTGTTGGTGATGCCAGTTGATAACAATGCATTATACAGATAGAAGTTGGGCAGTACTCTGTTTATGACTGATTCAGTGAGACACAAATGGACAGAAGTGCCAATAATCTGTCTAATACTACTGCTTTTACTACTGTTGATGTGCAGAGCAGCCATCTTGGATTTTAAACTTGGGGTTGGTGAAGCTCTCCTGACTTTCAGAGCAGGAAATCCGACTTGTAGGGGCAATCCAGCTGACATTTCCTACTTGAAACTCGGAAATTACGACATCCCAGTTCAAAGGAAATGCAGCATAAACACTGCCATCCAAACACTGTCTTATACTTTTCGTATAAATGCCATTCCACCTAAATTTGGATGTCGGATTCCAGAGAGCCAAATGGCAAATTTCAACTGGAACGCCTCGCCACTAACTTGGATTTCAGAAAGTCAGGAGAGCCCCTTATTTAACCCCTTATCTAAAAAATCCAATATGGCTGCACTGCATTATCAAGCAGTAGTATTCTACAGTTTATCAGCACTTCTATCTATTTGTGTCTCATTATATTAATCATGGACACAGTCCTGTCTGTGGACATGTTTCCATGATGTTCGGTTGCTCAATATACCGTATAATGCATTGCTATGAACTGATATCGCTAACAATACTATCCGTAGACAATGCGACAACCTGAGACATAAAAAGTGGGACATATTTTGGTTGTATTTGCCAAGAATACAGGTGAAGTATTGCTAGACTAATTGTGGTGAACTCAAACTTTGGAAATGGAAAGTTTTTGGAAATGTTTTGAAATGTTCATTTCCAGTTCCGACATCAGAATTTAGAGGAAAATGGAGCGCAGCATTAGCAGTCTGTTTTTTGTCTAAAGCTTAACCGTAAAAGCTAGCTAGCTACCTTGTCATCTACATACATCTACATTTACCTCAGTTTGACTCAGGTTGACTCTTAAAAACGTTCTCTGGCATCTATTTTGTGGTAAATTAGGGCAGAAGTCTTAAATGTTTTGCTTTGATAAAGACAATTGAGATGAGATGTCCCATTTGTTAGCCTTGTTAGCTCTGTGGCTAGCAGCTAGGATTGGCTGAGCACCAAAGAGAAGTCGTTGGATTGTATTTAAAGACCAGTCATGAACAAAAACATAAAAACAATGTAAAATGAATCATTTACAATGTCAATTATTTAGCCCATAAGGCTAAGAAATTCGATGCCATGCTATAATACTGCAATACTTCATACCATTGACTGATGCCCTCAACAGCTCAGCGTAATTTAATGGCTAAGATGTAAATAAGGCCATTCAGAGAGGTCTGATGTTCAATGCACCGTTCTAGAGCAACTTGGAGTTAGTTGTAGCGATAGGAACCACACGTCTGAAGAACCTAGTTCCCGTAAAAGCTTCCTTGCCTGATGCCGGAGGTATTAGTTTTTAGGTAAAGCTTTGTCTTGTAGTGTCGGCATGGAAGAGGAAACAGGAAACACCTTGCATGAACAAACAAGAAGCTCTTTTTCAAAGCAGAGAGGCTTAACTCAGTCGAGTCAATGCATGAATCATTTAGGGACTGATTCACTGAACAGTGACTCACTGAGACACAGAACTACACTCTTTATAATGAAGCGTGCAGTTGTCAATGTTCTTTAAGCACTGGTGATATCCACATTATCCTCAGAAAACATATACTGTGTATTACAAAGGGATAAAATACTGTAATTTTGCTGGTGGGATAATAAAAACAAACATAGTCCATTACTAGAGAAGAACAATTCAGGTCCAGAAAGTAAAAATCCACCCCAGGACTGTGGTCCAACTGCCTGGGCAGCTCAGCTACAGCTTAGCGTAGTATATATGCTATTTAACATATGTGGGTTTTAGATTAGAGAGTAACAAAGTAATGAGATTACTACCAGAATGTAATTAGTAAAGTAATCTCATTACAGTTTGAGTAAAATACTGTAATTAGTCATGGTGGAAAACTCAGGTCCACAAAGTAAAAATCCACCTCAGGATTTTGGTCCAATTGCCGTGGCAGTTCTGATGACATACGTGTTATGAACATGTAGCTGTATATTTTCACATGAAAATTGTATTATTACTGTAAGTGGGTTATCAGATTGGTGGACTGACGGCAGGGCATTAATCGAGTAGCCACTTCCAACTCAGTCATTTACGCAGAGATTTCTCATCCTGGGTGACCTGGTCATAGATTTGATAGGTGTCCCATAGAAAACGGTAAAATTACATTACTCCACGTCCCCATATAATCCCAACTAATCCCATACAAATATGCGAAACACGCCTACTTGCATCATCCTACAGATGTTCCTGTTTAAGGACAAGTTAAAACGCTCCTAAACGCTAGCTACTTTCATATCTGGATATTTTACCAACAAATACAAGACAAGACAGGAAGGAATTTGGCCTCTGCCTTTAAACCATCCATGCAGTGATCACACACACACATACATACACACTGGCAATCAAACACACACAGTGACAGTGAGCACACGTGCCCTGAGCAATTGGCAGCCATCGCTGCGGCACCTGGTGAGCAGAGAAGGTGAAGGGCCTTGTGCTTAAGGGCCCAACAGTGACCTCTTGCTGAGCCCAGGTATCGAACCCACAACCCTGGAGAGTCATCGATTGTCCGGTGCTCTAACTGCTGAGCCACCACTGCCCAAACACACGCCATATGACAAACAGGTTTCTCATTGCACTCTTGTCCGTCTCCTCTCTTGCGTTTGCACAGATGTAGAAAAACGAGCGGTCAGATTAATGGTAGACATGCCGAATAACCCGATTATTGGGCTAAACTCTAGGTTTGCTTTAATCTGCTAACAGCTTTAATCAGATGTAAGATAGCGGATTATCAGCGGGCATGTAAACAGACTCAAACGTTGCATATGAAATTCATGCCCATCATTTTCCCACTGATTGCTGTTTAATTGATAAACCCGAGTCGTCTTGTACATAATTTACTATTTATACCACAGTGGTCCCTCGAGTGGACGTCGCTAATTAGGACGCATGTTAATTCCTCTGCTTCCATGGGAATGGATTTTGATAGACATGGGATATCCGCTCTGGCCATAACCTTAGCCTGTATCTCTCTCTTCCTCTTTCTCTCTCTCTCGCTCGCTCTCCTCTCACTGGCTCAGTCCAGTCGTTAATAATATCCGAGCAGGCAACGTGCCTAACTGCACCATGGGATTGATTGGCCATGCTGATGACATGCTGACCGTCCGTGTGAACCACTCTATCCCTCTCGAAGCCAGTAGACAGAGCAGCAGCTTCCAAGCTGGGGGCAGCGAGTGTTGCCGCTCTTGTCGGAGGTGCACGTCTGCTTTATCGCTTCTTCTGTTCGCTTCCTAAATGGAGGTGATGGAGTGATTTAGACCTGTCTGGCTGTGCTAATTTTACTGCGCTTCAGGGCCCTCACCCTCTTACTGGGAAGCACGCTGAAGAGGCTGTTAGCTCAGAGAGAGAGGCTGGGTGATTGACGGACGTACATTTGAATATAGTTGCTTTTTTGTACCCATTTGTATGGATGGTTCACCGCATATCAGAGGCATGATTCTGGGAGGGAGAAGGCCTAATTAGGTGGCCCTTCCAGCCCATTACATGTGAATGCTCCACCAGCCAGCCAGACATTTAGCCAGCCAGCCAGCCAGCCAGCCATCAGAACACACCATCAGCCACGGTGCTCTGACTTTCAGCTTTGTAGTCAGGCAGGATACAAAGCATGACATTTAGAAAATGCCTTGATAGCATTTGAGCCGTGGTGTTGGTGGTGGTCGAATAGTGCTGTAGGGGGATTACTGTAGTCAGATGAACTTCATATAAGAGAAAAATCTGATTAGGTTCAATGTGATCATCACAGGCATCACACAGTTAGCTCAAACTGTGCCAAGGTGTTGGAAAGCACATAAGCAATGCTAAGGATAATTATTTTTTAAACATAATTTAATAATTAATAGGGAAACAAAGCCATTGTAAGTGGTTTGCTGCGAAATGCACCATTCTGGAGCAACACACAGTTACAGAGTTAGTGGTAGTGATAAGAACCTGACGTCTGAAGTGTCTAATTCCTATAAAGGTTCCCTCACAGAACAGTCACTGATGCCTGAGGTACTGGTTGAGCTGTGGTAGAAAATCTACTGTAGCATTGGCGCAGAATAAGAAGAAGGAACCTCTCCATCTTGCTTGGAAGAACAAGATGAGAGTCTTTGCTCATTTGAGTCAGTACATGAATCAGACTGGGATTCTGATTCACTGAACAGAGGTTGACTCAACACATACACAAGCATAGCCAAGCCACCGACCACAATCGGCCTCCCATTGACTGTAAGTAATGGTAAATGTACAAAATATGTGCTTAACGTGGCAAAATGGCACCAAAAGAACAATAAACATGTAACACAGAACAAATTTGCTGACAAATTCATGAACCAGCACCTGTTGGTCGTTCTGCAGAGTTCCCCACTGCTTCAATATACATGTCCCTGGACCCTTAGAGTGCGCTCACTTTGCATAGCGGTGGACACCCCAGTATTTTTTAAAGCACATTCATGGTAAGGAGGTACATGCAGGACATTGTGAGGCATATAGTCCATATAAAAAAAAATTTCCACTCAAAAGACATGCAGATTCACTAGTCATTTTGGACAGTAAATAATATACTGTTATATTTATGTATAGTTATGTTATATATATATATATATATATGTATATATATATATATATATATATATATATATATATATATATATATATATATATATATATATATATAGACTATATGTCCAAATGCTGACACAGATGTGCAAGTGCGTACCTCTTTTGCCAATAGAATAGGACTCTCTGGAGCAGATAAACATGAACCTATTTGCACCATGCTGCCTAATGCCAGGTGT
The DNA here is from genome assembly GCF_030463535.1 of Salminus brasiliensis. Lineage (NCBI taxonomy): Eukaryota > Metazoa > Chordata > Actinopteri > Characiformes > Bryconidae > Salminus > Salminus brasiliensis. Next base: position 37,787,799 of record NC_132884.1, on the reverse strand, counting down.
AGGCTAGAGGGGTATAAAGCCTCGAGTAGTGAGCTGTGGAGCTGTGGAGCAGTGGAAGAACTGTGTTCTCTGGAATGATGGATGGTGAAGCTCCATTCAGTCCTTTTGGGACGAGTTCGGGAGTTGAGGATGAGGTGGGGTGGTGGTGATCCAACCTTCGTTGAGTTGAATAGCCCTCTTGTTGCGATGTTCCACCAAAATCTGAACAGAGAATAAACAGAATAAACTCTTTTTAATAGCCTGATTTTAGAAGAAACAGTGAACCAGCAGGTGTCTCAATATTTTTGTCTATATGGAGTAATTGTGGGAGTCAATGTTGCAGCTCTTGTTTTGAATGTACAGGATTACAGGCGAAATTATACATTTCACGTAAAAAAAACACTTCACTTCAGAAGCACAGAATGAGTGTCTAAAAGTAGGCGATCATATTCCGGCTACTCAAACACTCCACGACCCCACAGGAAGTACGAGCTAACAACAGCAAATCATACAACGATTAATACACATTTAGGAGCACAGGATCAAAATTCTTTTTCTAGTCTCTCGAATATCCGATCTAGCATATTCTGCTGGCCTGATTCCAAAATCATAAAGCTGGTATACAATCTACTGTAACATTGGTGTAGAATAAGAAGCTCTCAAAACTCTCAAAATGAACAAAATTAGAGTCTTGGCTCATTTGAGTCAATACATGAATCAGACTGGGGACTGATCCGCTGAACAGCGACTCACTGAGCTTGACTCAACACATACACAAGCATAACCAAGTCACTGACCACATCCGGCCTCCCATTGACTCCCAAGTGACTGTAAATGTACAAAATATGCACTGTTTGCAGATCAATTCATCCAAAATCCATATACACCAATATCTGAATAAAACATGAAACTCTATTAACAACTAAACATGGTTGTATCACATTAGGTTAGCTACATTAGCTTCTGAGCTCCATTCCCAAACTAAAGGCCCAATTTGCGCACCTCGAAACACACAAAAGGCATGCACTAAGTCTCTTAATTAATCATGGGTGTGTTTTGGGCGTAACGTGCAATAAACCAATCAGCATTTCACTCGCCGTTCCCTTTAAGAGCCAGGTGGGGTCTGACTTTGGCGAATTGCTATTTCAATGGCACAAAGCCAGATAGCAGTGAATGTCTGACTGTTGACGTCTGTCTAGGTTATTTTCGATCAGTGGAGCACCTGTGTTTTCCATCGCCAAGATATCAATACGCCAGAGAACACACCTAGAGAACACACCTCATTTCGAGACCACCATGCCCATCAGCGTAGATATATTCGCAAGCACCGCTGTTATTTAAATGACGCAGGCGGAAGGTGGGAAAATAGACTGTTGACGGGGTGTAAGTTAGCAATGAGCATCGCAACACGCCTTGCACAGGGTGTACAATAGGACCCTAAGACTTTGAACACCAAACGCCTTGTCTTCATTCATCAGTATTTGGTCAACAAGGGAGAAAGTATTGGGACACTTTTTAGTTTAATTCAGGTGTATAGTTCAGTCCGATGTATAAAATCAAGCCCTTGCCATGCAGTCTGCCTTTCTACACAGTTGTGAAAGAATGGGTGGCACAGTGCATACAGAACACAAGTGCAACACAATACAAGTGCAGACAGAGAATACAACACAGTACAGACAGAGAATAATACATAATTAGGGGTAGTGTGCAAAATTATGCAGTGTGTAATAAATATTGAGTCTAGTGAGGTAGTAAAGTTATTTGCAAAAACACTTCCCATATTGTCTGGAGTAAATGGTTGGAGAGAGAGAGAGAGAGAGAGAGAGTGTGTGTGTTTGTGCATGGAACAGAAAAAAACATCAGTTCAGTCTCTGGAGTTGTGAAGTCTGATGGCTTGCGGGAAGAAGCTATTGCAGAGTCTGTTTGTGTTGGACCGGATGCTGCGGTACCTTCTTCCTGATGGCAGAAGGAAGAACAGTCTGTGTGAAGGGTGGGTGGAGTCATCCACAATGCTGGTTGCTTTGCGGATGCAGAGCAACTCCGGCAGAATCTGTAGGTGTAATGTGTAGGCGTCCCAATACTTGTGTCCATACAGTGTATGTAGAAGTGTGTGTTTATCATGCAGCTCAGTCCACTGATGATTCTGTACCATAAAGGTGAAGCAAGAAAGTACTTTGCGGTTGCTGTTGACCTGCCCTTTACCTGCAGTAGAGATGTGTAGTGATTGAGTGTGAGGAACCCGCTAAAGGCCTGAAGAACCTTCTCTTGAGGAAAAGGCTCTTCACATTCACACATCTCCACTACAAACAGGTTCTTTATGTTTAAGAGTGTGAATAGCTTTATGGACTGACGTATTTAATACAGGTGTTTTATTTCCATAGGTAACTCCAGAAACAGGAGTAAAACATAATAAAGAGCAGCTTCTGGAAGACCAGATGTGTTTCCATGTGACCTGAATGCTCATCAACTGTGAGCTGCGTACTATGTACTGCGGTGCAAGTGAGAGTGTCTTACTAAAATCTTGGTCTCGTTGGCAGATCGCGAGTCTCAGAGGAAGCGAACTGTCCAGAACGTTCTGGATCTCCGGCAGAACCTGGAGGACACCATGTCTAGTCTGCGTGGGACACAGCTCAGTCATGGGTGAGGCATAAACACACACACACACATGCTTACATCTGCACTAGCATGCTTGAGGTCAGTCGTTTATATGGCAACTGATTCATTCTAAACGCGCCATAAATCTGCAGACAGAGCTGTTTGGAAACCTTCTCGCACATTTACCGTCTATAATGCACGTGCAAAACCAAAGTACACACACACACACACACACACACACATTTAGACACACATACACAAACAAGCTGCGTTAGAACCCAATTCCCCCGCCTTGTCTTTTGGGAAAGTTGCCACTTCAGCTGTCCAAACACCTGGCTTCGATTCTTCCCAAACACACAAACGCTTCATTTATGTTGTGCAGCATTCGGCTTCAATATATGTCAAGCTCCCACACTGAACACACACATGTTGGCGCTGTCGACCCTGGCTTTATCCACCCAGTATGAGACGTCTCGTCATATGGATATGGATGTTGTTTTTGGGCTAAATCTGGTTGGCTGGTTATGGACATATTTAGCCCAAACAGAGACGTTGATGATTGGGCTGTGTTTAGACCCTCTGATTTGGTAAAAAGTTTGCCCAAAGTGAGCGTCTTTTTCGGTTCACTTATAGCCCTGAAATAGCTGAAATTTACATTTAAGGCATCTAGCAGAGGCTCTTATCCAGAGCGACTTACAAAAGTGCTTTGCTATTTACCCAAGAAAAACCTCAGCTAGTTTGAATAGGCTGAAATTCAAAGACCCCTCTAAGTTTAGACACTACTAGACACAAGTCAATAGGGTGACCACTCTGCTATTCGCCCAAGTTCTCTCGGAAGAGGAGGGTCTTCAGTCTGGGTTTGAAGACAGTGAGCGTTGGACTCTGCCGTTCGGACACCCAGGGGAAGCTCGTTCCACCACTTCGGTGCAGGACAGAAAAAAGCATGGACGCTTGTCTTCCGTGGATTTTGAGGGATGGCGGGTCGAGCTGAGCCGTACTTGAAGCTCGAAGGGCTCTTGGTGCAGATCGGCTTTTGACCATTGCCATCAAGTACGGAGGGGCTGGTCCGTTCTTGGCTTTGTAGACCACAGTCAGGGTTTTGAATCTGATGCTGGCAGCAGCTACAGGAAGCCAGTGAAGAGAACGCAGCAGTGGAGTGACATGGCTGAACCTAGGAACGAATAGCTTTGAGGGACAATGTCTCGTACAAACCCAGAATAGTTCTTTTGAACATAATCGTTCAGAAACTTCATATATTGGAAAATCTTGGAAAAGAAAGGCTTTTGGATGCCGTGAAGGCCCGAGGCCCAATGCAGCACATTTAATGTAGAGGGACGTCTTTATCTAGATGTCTTTTCAACAGCTTTTTACCTTTCACTTTTTAACCAAATAGCAAACATTAAGACATCATGCAAAGTTGTCTTTTCAACGTCTTTTTAGCAAGTTTTTGCTGGGTGAGTACTGTTTGATATGTCTAACAGTCGTTTTTCACAATGTGTCCAAATTTTATGATAAATTTTGCCATCAGCAACCGGAGTCAGAGAGAGCACAATTGACCAGTTGTGCTCTCTCTGACTCTGGTTGCTGATGGCAAAATTTATCATGAAATTTGGACACATTGTGAAAAATTCATAGCACTTCCTCCCCCTATCACTCCTAGCATGGGGTAAAATAAGTTAAAATTATAATAACTGATAATTAAGAATAGATAAAGCAATAGAAATGCTCCAAAATGACTTTTTGAAATGAAAACTTTTTGACTGACTTCTTAAAACAGCATTTTTGATCGAATCACCTTTGAATTTCACTTGTCCTCATAAAAAGCCAGGTGTAAACTCCCCTCATGATGCACTGTGATCAGATTTTGACTGTAAACGGAATGAGTTTTCTGTGATCTGATTTCATCAGGGAGACAGAAATACGTTTGTTAAAAACATGTTCATACAAGTAATAATTACAGTGGATCTTGGCCTCTCTCTCCTTCTCTTTCTCTCTCTCTCTCTCTCTTAATTTAGCGCTAGATGAAAGCAGTATTAGAGTTTGTTCCTTTCCAGTTTAATTAGTGCATCGCATTTTCTGATGGAGCCGTTATGGGAATGTGAGAACCATCTATTTTCCCACTGTGTTGTAGAACCCCCACTGTTCCTCTAAACTAAACTTAAACTAAATTGTACAATCTCCCGGGGCAGGATAGTTTTAATGAGAGACCGCTGTTCACAGGAAGTGATATGAAAATGAGGTACATTGGTGGGCTTTTTACATGAGAAAGTAAAATCGGATCTCGCCTGGTCACGCTGGAGACGCATTTGAATGACGAGTGTAAACAGAATCCAGTCAGATTCTGTAGAAGTAGATCCAAATACAAAACACATGTTAATGCCAGGTGTTAACAGGCCCATAGTGTCTTTTCCAGAGTTGTCTGAGAACAACAGATATGCCTCGGGAGACAAGATGGAGGCTGTTGAAACACTATATAGTAAGCATTAGAGAGTGAGAGAGCGAGGGAGAGAGACAGAGAGAGAGAGACTGATCAGAATTCAGGTTTCAGATCTTTGCTATACAGGGATAGCCCTCTGCATCTTACTTGTCTCCCAGAGCTGTGCCGGACGTGCTTAGCCTAGCAATATCTCCGTCCGCAGCATTTTGATCTCTTCAGCAGATTCCCTGGTGTTGGTCCTCAGAGAAAGCTCAATGCTTCTGTGGCCTGTAGCTCATGTTCTTCCTCCTTCCTGATAGTCAGCTGTAACATCTGCGTAGATGTGCAGTTACCCACTAAATCCTCCTCCTGTTGTCTAAAAATGATGGTTTGGTCACCAATCAAATTTACAGTTTCCCCTCTTAGCCCAAAAATAGCCAAGGCATGTTCTGTGTACAATAGTGCTCCTTCAGTTTTGTTCTGGAGCTATGAGGCCAGTGCCACAGTGGGTAGTCAGGAGAAATCCTGGGGGACCAGTAACGTGTTTTACTGGACTGTTACTATGGGGTAAGATTGTATTTAGGAAAGTGCATTGTTGTGGCCGGCCCCCTCCATGTCTCAAACCCATATAAACAACAAGAACACAGCACACTGACTCAACTGTAGCAACCATGATTTGTTGTGAGTTAGGGGGATAAACACAGCTTCAAACACACATCTTTAAGCCCCGCCTTCTCCCCCGCAATGCAACCATTGGTAAAATCGCTATCCCAGAAAGAGGGTAAACACTAAGGTAAAATACACAAATCAGTCATAGAACCAAGTGGATCAAATAGTCTGAAAGAATAGAACAGTTCTATCTGATCAATAATCAAAGAAGTTGTAACACACACACAGCTTACACACAGTCTAGTCCCTGTAGAGAAGTATTGTCAATAGAATAGGACTCTCTGGAGCAGATAAACATGAACCTATTGGCACCATGCTGCCTAATGCCAGGTGTGGACTAGAAGGGTATGAAGAGCTGTGGAGCAGTGGAAGAACTGTGCTCTCTGGAATGATGAAGGATGGTGCTCCATCCAATACTTTTGGGATAAGTTGGGGATGAGGTTGAGCAGTGATCATCCATCCATCCAGTGATCATCCACCCACCGAAAAGCAGGATCAACCCTTTTTAATTGCCTTGATTTCAGAAGAAGCAACAAATGAGCAGATGTCCAAATACTTTTGTCCATATATTGCAGCTGCATTTAAAGGTATTTAACTCCTTCCCACCCTTACACACATTGCCATGGTTCTACAACAGAGGTATACTTAAAGCCACCCTGCCCCAACATCCTAATCACAGTGCACGCCCGTGACTCCACAATACGGTCATTTAAGCTAGTGATTTGTTCATTTTTGGGAATAGAAGTAATCGGTTTGCCACTGTCAGGTCTGAAACTGAAAAGTTTACAGTTATGTGCTTGAGTGGACAAAGATATAGCAAACCTAAAACAGTAGTAGCCACTATTTTGACACTAAGACACAAATTTTGACAAGACAAGACAACCGTATTCCTATTCATAGTGTTGGACACAGACGGAATTTGGCCTCCGCCTTTAACCCATGCGTGCAGTGAATACACACAGATACACACTAGTGAGGAAACACACACAGTGGACAGTGAGCACATGTACCCGGAAAGGTGGGCAGCCATTGCTGCGGCGCCCTGGGAGAAGAGAGGGTGAAGGGCCTTGCTCAAGGGCCCAACAATGGCCGCTTGTCGAGCCCGTCACCGCGCTGTGTTTAGTGTTTAGCATTGAGTGGCTACTGACTGTGTCTGAGCACTGCTCATCATCCCGATTACTGCATTACATTAAACCCAGAACCGGACCCCAAAAAGCCAAAGTAGGTAAAGTGGTTCAACATTTAGTCCAAGAAGGGAGCAAGGACACTATAACATCAATAACCAGTTATTGATCACATAGAAAATAACCTATAATAGTTCCAACAAGAATCTCACACAGGCCAAAACAGTCATTACCACTACACACAGCTTACAACACTAATAATACTGGCCGTAAATAATCGGTTTAGTCGATCCCACACGTTTTTGTTATAAGTCAATCCATTGAGCAACTCATGCCACATGATGAAACTACAGCCATGCACAAACCCAGCAAGCAGTCCAATCACAGAACATAGAGTGTTCAGAATCAGAACTCACTATTGACTGACCCACACAATGGCTTAAATGATCAGCTGTTTCATACAATGCCCATCATCAAATTCTCAAACCCTTCACCAGCCAACCTTAAACCAAACATGGGCAGAGTAACTCAGTTAGCCAAGCAGTTTGAATTGGACTCCAGACCCCAGAAATGAACTCATATAAGATCTGTCTGATCTTTGCTGACGCCCCAAAGAACTTGTAATGATGCATTTAGGAAAGTTCCAGTGTTTTGCCCTGTTCCTTCGTTAGCCTGTTAGACTGTGAACTTGTAGCCTGTTCACACAAGGCATGTATAAATTGGCAACAGTCTAGCGCCCCTAGTGGTCTGACTTGATAGAGCAATTACCTTCTCAGCTCTATGCACACACTTGCACAAAACATTTAAGGTATATATATATATATATATTTTAAAAAATCAAGACATTATAAATACATTAAAATCATTAAGAAAACAGCCAATCAGGGACCCTCAAGAACTCAAATGTTCTAATGATGAACACAGTGATGGAGAACCACCAGCACCACTTTCTGTAGGAATGTTATTATTAGTGTTTATTATAACATCAGTGTTTTACTGAGCTAATACACTTACTGCCCAGATAAGCAGCGGTTCACTCCTAACCTTTGTACAGTCCTGGATGTCAAATCTTCAGAAATCTGCACTTTCAACATCGTATTATCTTGGCCCCGAAAAAGTGATTCTTCTCTGCGTGTCTGTGGTCTTGGCAGTTTGTCAGCCAAAGCATACAAAAATAATTGCCTGCCCCCCAAAAAACAGCCTTCCTCCTAATTATGCTTGTAAGCTTGCCCAGAAACCTAGAATTTACTTATCTATGTTATTGTTTCCTCAATTCCTTAGTTTACCAGGTCATCTCCATGTCAGATGTCCATGTCTGTATGTGTTACCAAGTTCTACTCTGATCACTGTTGTGCTAACTAGCCCTGATTACTCATACAGAGATAGTTCACATCAGTTCACATCAGCGATGCTTTGAGGCCTATAGAGCCTTATTGCCTGGATAATTCCTTTGGGTATTGTCTTCCAGCTAAGAATTCCAGCTGAAATCTGAACACACACACAAACAAACATATACACATTCATTACACATGATAGCTAATCAGTGGACTGAATATTGTTTTGTATGTAAACATGAAAAAGGAAATAATACTTAATATTATAATATGTTTTTTATTTACCTTAAAATAGCATCTTTAGAATCATGCCGATGCTCCACTGACTGTAACAGGGAGAATAGCATCTCTGTCATTGCCACTCCAGGTCGAAATGCTGCGTAACTCGATCATATTAGTGTCAAATCCTGTGTAGTATTACTCTACCGCTTCAGCCCACATGCTTCTAAACCTTCAGTATCTCTCAGCTCGTCCAGAAATGCATGTTTGCACAGCTGTCCATGAGGGGGCGCTCATGCGGTGGTGTAAAAGTAAATTACAGTATCTCTCAGCTCGTCCAGAAATGCATGTTTGCACAGCTGTCCATGAGGGGGCGCTCATGCGGTGGTGTAAAAGTAAATTACAGTATCTCTCAGCTCGTCCAGAAATGCATGTTTGCACAGCTGTCCATGAGGGGGCGCTCATGCGGTGGTGTAAAAGTAAATTACAGTATCTCTCAGCTCGTCCAGAAATGCATGTTTGCACAGCTGTCCATGAGGGGGCGCTCATGCGGTGGTGTAAAAGTAAATTACAGTATCTCTCAGCTCGTCCAGAAATGCATGTTTGCACAGCTGTCCATGAGGAGGCGCTCATGTGGTGGTGTAAAAGTGAATTACATCTGTAATCTGTACATCTGTAGGGGGAGCCCAGGAGCAAAAATGCCCATTCTAATCTAATGCTGCTTTCTGAGTACCTATGAACAAATACTTTCCATAGTGTTTAAATACATGTTAAATAATTATAGTAATTAATAATTACATATTTATTTGGAGGCACATTTGTCAATAATACCTTTATAAGATGTTCTTCAGCCAATATAACATATAATATGAACAGCAGGAAAAGGGTAAGATCACATAAATAACACTGTAATAAGCTGATTTTTGTAATCTTACAGTTCAGTATGAGTGATTATTATGGGAATGGCCAGCAGCTCCTAAAATCCACCATTAGTTTTCACATAAAGTTCAGATTTACTGTCACATGACCACTGTGAAATCCTGAAGAATTCCATTAAACAAGCTGACTGAGAGATATCTGTGTTCCTGGAAAACTCTTTGACAGTGTTACTGCACAGTGGTTGATGTCCAGTGATAATTCTGTTTGGTGATTTAGTGTTCAGCTCAGAGAACGTACTGTATAAGACGCCATCAGGTCACAGAAGACAAATGCGAACAATATGTCTCTCCTAAGCCGATTCTTGATGTGTTTATACAGTGAAAATACCAGGGTTTCTTTTTGGAGGCTCCTGGGAGAAGGTGTGCGCTGTAGAATCTCAATATTTTTCACAGTAGCCACATTTATCACTGTAGACGCAGCTGCCTCAGAGCCTCCTGATGTGTCTCCTGATGTGCCTCCTCTCAGTTCTATTAGAACTGAATTCAAATACAGTCATGACTGGGGTTACAGTAGCACCTGCTTATGATTTGAGGAGGGTTCCTATTAGTGACTACTGACAAAGAAGGTATTTATTGAGTATCTGCTCCGAGATAGAACTGAATATTTAGGCTTAGAGGCCGGGTTGTCTTTCCTGTGGTCTGCATGTGGTGAGTGATGGAACAAAGGGAGGAGATGGGGTGGAGGTGGGTGCGATGTTTGTTCGACACGGAGATGGACTGAGAAGGGAGGTTATATAAGGGGCTTTATGGCCAGGAGGAGGAGTTCAAGGCGTGGTTCAGTTATGTGTATAAATCAAAATAGTATAATTAGTATAACACGTATGTGCCTTTGGTTGCTGCTCAGAAATCATTTAGCAACCCTATTTACAACCCTGTTATTTAGCCTCAGAATGAAACACACAGAGTTTCCAAATAAGGAAGGCTTGTAATAAAAAAGGGCCAGGCACTGCTTTTATTCTATAACCCACATAAACAAAAACACTGTAATTATTCCAGAGTTTTACAGGCTGGTGCTGCTGCTGTCCTCTGGTTGTGTCCTCTCAGTGCGATGTGCTGTTAGCAAGCTGAAGGGATTGGGGCCGGTTAGCTTTTTGCCTTGTCCCCTATCCGTTTTGTGTGTTTAGCTCCAGTTTGGTTCAGCTGAGGTAGTCCAGTTTGTTTTCGAGGGAGCAAATGTTAGAGAGTAGAGACAGTAAATGTCCACTCACGCTAGGAGACAGTAAATGTCCACTAGCGTGAATCACTGTCGGCTCCCCGTGGCTTTTGCCTTATAGTGCATCAAATTTGAGCCCCCTTACTGCAGACACTGGCATAGGAAAAGCCACAGTCAAGAGGCCTGGTTCGCATAGTAACCTTTAGTCCCATAACTAGGGAGTTTGGAGGTGATGAGCTGCTCTCTAGTATCAACAACACCATATTCTCCTCAGGTCGGCATCACCATTTTGATGTTGCCAGATTTGAATTGGGCTTTACGAGGCAGTAAACTCTTCAGACATTCGGTTGGCATTCACCACCACTGTGAACAGTCCTGACTGGTTACGTTTCTAGAGAATGAAGCCTCTCTTTATTTCTATCTCAAGCATTTATTGATTTAGGAATGTAGAATTTTTCAGTGGAATTTGCATTTTGTGCATTTCATATTTCATATGTAGTGTTGTGAGAGCATGTGTGTGTGAGAAAGAGAGAGAGAAAGAGAGAGAATAAGCGAGGGAGAGACAGAATGAGTGATGTTGTCTGTCAGTATTAATGCCACACTGCCGGCTCTGTTGGGACAAGCGCCTCCAGGAAGCAAGAATGTTGCATTTCCTGTCCATTAGGAATTAAAGAGTGACAGATAGAGAGAGAGAGAGGGTGGGGAAGGCATTTTCTCTGAATGAACACTAACACTTAGGAAATAACATAGTGCATCCAACAACAATGAAACTGTCGCCATCTTTTCCAAAGCAATAAAAACATGGTAGCTCACAGAAAGCCCAGATTCTTCATGCTGATCAATTTTACTGTCTGCAGTGTGGACATAGATGAGCCATAACTCCTCTGGCGGCAGATTTAGACCAGTAAAAAAACAGTATACTCTTCCAGCTGCTTTCCATTCTGACAGCAGAATGGACACAATGGGATACTATGTGGAAAGTGGTTAAAAAAAAGGTTGTTCACACTCACACATCTCATTTACCAAACGGGAAATCTAGTACCATCAAGTTCATGTGTTTTGGCTAACCAAAAAAGGGTTGTTCTGTGGCGTTCTAGGAAGAATTTGGCAACGTTATTTGTAAGAGTGTAAAGGAATATGAGAAATCCCACAGGGTTGAGCGCAGAAACGAGTGACTGGAATCAGATCAAAAACACCTGGATGAGTGAAACAGTGAAACATCATAGGGTGGCCTGTATTAGATGACGAAAGGTGTACATTATAGAGGTTAGCTGCTCCACAGTGACCCGTGGGGAACCATCGTTATGCCATTGGGAGGTACTCAATGTGGAGAAGTCCATTCTCAGGACAGCTTCACTACAGTGGGTCTACAACATCCCACAAAGTTAGAGGTTTCCGAGATGTTTCTGCCCTTCGCCCGGTGCCCTATTATCCTGCCTTTTTAGACATCAGTCAAATCGTGTCCTTTGCCCATGATGATCATTCTGCACTCTGCGACAACTGACTGGTGTGCTCGCTTATTTATATATGCAGTAAACCCCGTCACATGGCATCTGTGGCGTCCCAGGCCGCGTTTATTCCATAACCAGGGCTGGTTATGATGTTATGATATGACTGGGACAGTAACCTGTAATGAACAACCTCATATCACCTCCGACACCTTCCATCATCTGAGCCAAGGGTGGTTATTCCTACTATTGATGTGTGAGTGTGTATAGATATACAGTCATATGGTCTCTAAGAAAAAATCACATATCATGATATATCATATCATGTCATCAGTGATTTGTGAGGCTATGGGGCATGTTTTGCTCTTCCTGCTCTCCACCCTGATTGATAAATGATCTAGAACATATAAAAATAGCAGGTCCTGATGCACAGGTGGGGCTGAAAGCTCTTGTATAATTTAGTTGGACTGGCACATCTGGTTATGTAATCTCCACCCTCCATAGAAAAGCTCCTCCACAGACTGGCCTACTTCTGCTTGCAGCCTACACACACTCACGCTCACACACACACACACACTGACGCATACACCCTAAATCTTTATGACTGTGGGTGCACAGTTGTGATGCTGCCTCCATTTTATTTGTGTCAGACAGAGAGCTGAGTAGTTCATGCACAAAATCATAATCATTAAAAATACAGCAGAATACCATTAAACTATGTGAAGGAGAATATTTGTTGAAGTGCTAGCTCTATGACTGCATCCTCCAATCTCCTGAAATGAACACTTATTTTAGTGAGATTTCTTGGTAGGTGTTTTATCCTCAGTGCAACATGAACAAACTACAGATGTGAGTTTCTTTACAAATCAGATGTGATGCAAGAATTGGAAATATATGCTGCTGCTGTATTTGCAGAGCAGGAGTACCCTAAAATGAAATATATACAGAGCAGGAGTACCCCAGAACCAAATATACGCAGAGCAGGAGTACCCCAGAACCAAACATGCGCAGAGCAGGAGTACCCTAAAACGAAATATATACAGAGCTTGAGTACCCCAGAACCAGATATATGCAGAACAGGAGTACCCCAGAGCCAAAAATATGCAGAGCGGAAGTACCCCAGTACCAAATATACACAGAGCAGGAGTACCCCAGAACCAGATATACATATAGCAGAAGTACCCCAGAACCAGATATACACAGAGCAGAAGTACCCCAGAACCAGATATACACAGAGCAGAAGTACCCCAGAACCAGATATACACAGAGCAGGAGTACCACCAGAACCAGATATACACAGAGCAGGAGTACCACCAGAACCAGATATACACAGAGCAGGAGTACCACCAGAACCAGATATACACAGAGCAGGAGTACCCTAGAACCAGATATTCAAAGAGCAGGAGTACCCTAGAACCAGACACACACAGAGGGAAAGTACCACAGGACCAGATATATGCAGAGCCGAGTTCCCCTGAACCAGATATATGCAGAGCCGAGTTCCCCTGAACCACATCTACCCTATAAACAAATATAAGCAATATCTTATTCTTCTTCTGTTCCCTTCTCAATCTGCATCTCTCTCTTTCTCTCTCTCTCTCTCTCTCTCTCTCTCTCTCTCTCTCTCTCTCTCTCTCTCTCTCTCTCTCTCGCCCCATCTCAGTTGCCTGGACAGTAGTGTGTGCTACGACAGTGACGACACCAACGCCCGCAGCATCTCCAGCCTATCAAACCGCTCCTCTCCACTCTCATGGCATCACGGTCAGTCCAGCCCTCGTCTGCAGGCCGGAGACGCCCCGTCAGGTGGCGGCTACTCGCTCAGTGGCAAGGCCTCGTCCCAGTACACCGCCCACACCATGCCTGCCCGCTGCTCCAGCCGCATCAGCAGCCACACCACCCGCACAGAGCTCATCGAAGGTCTGGACGTTGGAGACGTTGACACCAAGTCTGGCTACCTTAGCGATTCGGACCTGCTGTGCAAGAGCCTGAATGATGACGATGATGACGATAATCTGGCCAATGGGTAAGATCTCAGCCCTGCTGTGTGTTAATGGTGTTCTTACTCATGTCAATGCTGGCAGTAGGTCCTGTGTCTGTGTTGCACTGCCAGTCGGAGGTTTGGGATCATTTGAATATTTCATATTAATTATTATTATTATGGTATATGCTATTGTAACAGTTGTGATCCAGACATAAAAAAAGATGGTTTTAGTTTAAATGTAATGTTTTCGGGGTCAAGAGAAAACTATTAAAAGGGCCAATCTGGCTCAAATCACCAGATTTCAGGAAAAGTTCTTCTCATCTTGGATCTCCTTCCAAGAAATAATGTAATTGTGCCAAAAGATAGTGTGCACAATTGCGGTCTTGTAGGCTGTGCTGTAAGTTTTGCCAAGAAAAGGTGCCAAAATTGAAAAGTAATTTCTATTGAAGTTATGATGCTGGATTCATGCAATGTTTCAATATTAGTCTTTGTTTTAAAATGTGTCAGATGTAGAGATTTCCATTTAATAGCTGGAAATCTGGAAAATATTTTCTTTTTGAACCTCTTTGACCCCTTTTATATCTCCATACTGAAGCTCATCAGATCTTCCAGACTTTGATGTTTATTACTGGTATTGCACTACACTCCTGGCAACAAAGTATATGTATTATCATGATAAGGGTTTCTGGTTTTTGAGCTATTCAAAATTGGACAGAAAATGCATCACGCTAAAAACAGAGACTTTCAGGGATTTCATAAGAATTGACCTGAATGCTAAATGATATATAACTGATTAGGAGATGTATAACTATATATAGATATATAACTATAACTGATTAACAACTTTTGCAAATAGATGACCAGATACTCCCTTGTTGCTGTATGGAGTAATAATGTGCAACTACACACTTATTAAAAGTTATTGAGCCAATATTGACTATATTGAGCTTCTGTAATAACTGTGTAGTTACACATTAATACTCATTTAACAGCAATGTAACTACTGGTGAAACTAGTGAATACATATTATATATTTTTATTCATATATAGTTATCCTCATCTTATTACATGTGTATAATCACATTAAAGAGAATATGCTGCTATGGATATTGAGATAAACGTGTGGAATTACATGAGTCAAAACTCAAGTTGATATGTGTGTGTATTTACACAGGCCTTACTACTGTCTTCCATCTTTGATAGTAAATACATCACCAGTAGTTACATTTACATTTATAGTATTTAGGAAGTGTAATATTATAATCATTATATATTAATTTAATATAAGTAATGAACTGAGACCAAACTACTGATGAACTACTGATGAACTACTCCAAATGTTTATACCTTGAAGAGTATATAGCGTTTAGGATTAGACGACCGGTCAACAGAGAAGGGAGATCATCCAGTGTCACAGAAAGGACACCTCCACAGGATAGGCTGGGGTGGAAAATGTCAGTTTTCCCCCATAATACAGTGCGCTTTGGAAGCAGTTCACTAAACTGGTGGAGCAGCAGAGGACCAGCAGCCCCAGTGCAGTGCAATAAGCTGAATGTAAAAGCACTAGAATAACAGGCTTCAAAGTGCAGCGTATCAGAGGGAGCATACTAATCAGCCTCATTAACAGAGAGGCATGTGGAGATGATGGAGGCTGCTACAGGAACGGCCTCTGGCCTTATAGATTGCAGTGCACCAAGCCTACTGGGAGTGGCAATAGCACTACCTTCCGCTCTAAACTACCAGACTGCCTAAATCAGTCACTTTGGCATAACATGTTTAATAAGCGGCTCTGAGTGGGTCAGTAGCCTAATGCGCTACTAATGCACTATGGCCCGGGGTTGAGAGTTGAAATCCTAGCTATGTCGCTTTGTCATTGGTGGCCGGGACCCAAGAGAGCACAATTGCCTGTGCTCTCTCCAGGTGGGTAGATGGCGCTCCCTCCCCTTATCACCCTTAAAGCGATGCATTGGCTGCCCATTGATGTCACATTGGTGGCAGTTAGAAAAGTTGCTGGCGTCACATGTATGGGTGTTAAGTCCTTTCCCTCCTAGAGTTGACAGCGTTGATAGTGCTAGGGGGGATTACATATGGGTGGGTTAATTGGCAGTGCCAAATTTTGAGAAAAAAGGGAAAATTTAGACAAACAAATATATATAAATATATATAACACACTTTGTCCAGTATTTACATCATAAATCTAATTTCTTTAATGTTTTAGGCAGAATTACTTTTTTAATTCCCATTGTTTAGTTTTAAAAATACCCAAAAAAGTCAAGTTTGGGAACCCTGCATGGTCAGTACTTAGGAAATTTATATGTTCGGATGTTCTGAGCTTGACACTGAATGTTGTGGTCTGGATGCAAGAAAGGTTTTTTATGATGACTCTTAAATGAAGGCATATTTATGTAGGTGTCGCTGCACAGTAGAACAGTGCACCACCAGAGTCCAGAGTCTGCTAAATCTTCCTTAAGGTTTTTTTGTAGTCAAACAAGTACTTTTAATTTACCTTTCTAGAATCTTACAAGCAGCTCTTTTGGAAAATTGTCTTGGTCTTCTAGACCTCGACTTGACTCAACCATTTACTGCCATTTCCTTATTACATTAGGAACTGAAGAAACAGCTGCCTGCCTGGTCTTCTCCTGCTTTGTAGGCATCAATTATTTTCATTTTCAGCTACTTAGAGGAGCCCATAGCCCTATTAAGCTAATTAAGGCCTGAGACCTCAGTAAAAATGTATCTTAGGGTTCAAATTCATTCAAATGCAAATTTATTTCTAAAGCATTTTTTTTCACAACACACGTTGTCATACAGAAGCTTCACAATGATCCAGATCTGAGCCTCCTTTGAACAAGCCAAGGGTGACCGTGGCAAGAAAAAAATGACTTAGACTTAGATTGAGAGAAAGAAACCTTGAGAGGAACCAAGACTCTAAAGGGGAACCCATTCTCCTCTGGTTGACAGCGAACAGCAAAACACAAAACAGAGGCAAGAATAGCTGAAAGTGGTGTGAACAAGCTATGGCAAATGTGGCATACAGCCATAAATTAAAGTAATGTGAGTGAGTGCAAGACACAGGTGAATCAGCCACAGAGCAGGACAGCATCACAGTGGGCAGCAGTGGAGAGCCAGGTCAGATAACCCCGGGCAGCACAGTAGGAACAGGGCAGCTCGATAAATGGGAAAGAGATGGACAGCAAACAGAAAGGAAGGGAAAACAAAGGGGCTAGGAGGATTAGAGCTCAGATCTCTTGGGGTGTCTAAACTTTTGCATGGTACTCTATTCTTCATTCTAAAACTAAATAATACAGTAATCTTTCCTTAAAAAATTACAATAAAGTGAAAAATAAATCTTTAGAATTCTGTGGGGTTGGGGTGCCCACCCCAACATTTGCAGTAAAAAGTAAATAATAATAAATAATAAATAATAATTAAAGTTCAATTTAATGAAAAAATATGTTATAATAAATTATATGATACCATATTGCAATTATTTACAGTACAACTGATCCCAAACTTTTGACGGGTTGTGTGTGTTTGGGGAAGTTTCACGTTTGCGTCTCCATCTGGTCAATAAGGTGCTGGGTACTGCTGCATATTTGAAAGGGTTAAAGGATGACCTTGAGCTGTCCTCAGTGTGGCTGCTGGAGCCCAGATTAGCAGAGGGGAGCACGGCAGGTGGCTGTACTCAGTTAGGAAGCGCTTCCTCTCTCTCTCTGTCTCTCTCTTTCTCTCTCGGCACGGCACACAGGAACTGCTCATGAGGATCGGTGGTTCGCTGCCGCTGTCACTGCAGCCCCCATTGTTCTGTTTCTGGTGGCTGCGTCTCTATCTTCAGATAATAATGTACCTCCTACCGTCGTTCAGAGGACGCCAGATATTCACTAACACCACCCCGAATTTCACACAAGCACACACATTTTTCAACTGGGAATCCAGGACGCTTCTCTAGTCCTTTTTATCCTTTTTATCAGAGGAGTTCATGCAGTGGGATTTAGTGGGGGGGTCAGACCCACCCAGAGAGAGAGGAGGGAAAGAGGAAGGCAGAGAGCAGGAGTAGGGTAAAATTGGTAAAGGAAGAACTGGTACAAAGGCAGAGGGGTGGGGAGGCAGGAAGTGAAGGCATTGGCTTGGGACTGGATGATCTGACCCAGTTTATTTTATTATAGCAAGGATGGCAGTGGGTGAGCAGACCCACCCACCAGCCCACCCGTGCATATAAATGACACTCAAACTGAGTGGGTGAACAGACCTGCTCTGTTCTCTCTTATTAAATACATTACATAAGGTGGGCACACCCACACTGCTCTCATACTAAAAAAGACATGGCATGAGGACCCACCCTATCTTCTCATATTAGCCCCTTATACTGCAAGGCTCTAAATATGGGCCCACACTTTAATGCTTAGTCTGAAAACTACCAAATGTACATATTACGTGTATATAACATGCCTCCACACATCAATTATTTTTATGTGTTCCTACACTGTTAAAAGTATAAGATCCTCAAGGAACTTTTGGAGGTTCTTTAGTTTGGAACTGTGGAGGAACCTTTCAAGGTGCTTTGAGGAACCTTCAAGGAACCTTTTCTTCTGAAAACCTTGTTTTAAAGGTTCCTCAAATCACACAGTATCAAATTGAAGAACCTCCAAAAGTTCCTTATACTTTTAACAGTGTTCCAGTATTAGCAGGGGCCCGGAGGGTAAAGGGGGTGAAGGTGCTGAGGGGGCTGGACTCTAGGCCCCCATTCTTCAAGATTGTTTATCAGTAAGTGATAAAAAGTAAATGAAAAAATCATATGAGCAAAGTAAAGACCAACGTATGCTTGTTTTAGGGTCAACATGATCTAGGATTGGGCAGCATCCTCTTTTCTCATGCCATCATACCCTCATATAACTGCGGGGAGTAGTGAAAGCTTAGCTAGCTCGACTACAGATACGGCAAATATCAGGCAGCTCAGTGCAGCTGCTGTTGACTAACTGACACTAGTACTGATGATAAAACAGTTTTGTCATGTTTGGACTCGTGGCTGAACAGCTAGGCTTAGATACGTTAGCTAACAGGCTAAACACCATAGCACAGGCGTTCCAGCTAACTGTTCCAGCTAACTGAGGCTCAAATCATACAGGTTTAGAGCATAAAGCCTCAGAGCTGAGAGCACAGGGTCGAGTGAACGGTCTTGGGAGTGTTTTCCGCTGTGGTCAGGCTCATTAAGTAGACTGGTTTATCCAGATTTGCCCCATTTTCAGCGCATCAGTGAGCTCCCACAGCGCCCCCACCCTGTAGCTCTCTTAAATGCACAGAAATGAATAAGCTATCATTACGGAGATACCGGCATACAGTTATGGAGATATCGGAGATATATAATTTCTTATATACATGTGGCTCAATCTATCAGAACTTGGAGCCAGAACTGCCAGTTTTATACATGAATAATAACTGAGGTGATGACGGTTATGAGCTCAACACCACGGCAGACATCACATTACCATGTGATTGCGGAAATAAGGTTATCGTGACATTTCCTAAAGTGGTCTTCTGCAGTTGTAGTCCATCCGTCCTCAAGGTTGGAGGTGCATTCTGAGGTGCTTTTCTGCTCACTACATCTGTACAGATGTGCTGCATGCTGCAGTGTATTAGCTTATTAGATTACATTGTATATATCACTGGCCTGTTGATATTTGTGTGTGTGTGTGTGGATAACCAATCCCATGTGGCTGAATACAGAACCTCAGGCATGGTTGCCAAGGTGACCATTAGCACTTTTGAGCCACCTGCTGTGTGCCACCTGCTCTCAGGTCAGCCGAGCAGCACAGCTACATCCATCCCCCCTGCCTGTGTTAATGCATTAGCTCCCCAGTCAACACATCAGCATTCACATTAGCATGAGCATTAGCATCTAGCTCTGCTGCTTTCTTCATTTATTAGTATACATTAGTAGTCCTTTATTTCCACTGTGATGCTTTCAGCTAATTCAAGGAGCTGGATGATATTTCTGGGAACGCACACATACAGATGTGCCTGAGCAAGCTAAGGAGGTTTCGCTGATACTAGGAGACGAGGATCCTTTGCGGTAACCTTGGTGATGAGATGAGGAGAAATGAAAGGGGAAGGTGAAGATTTTGCTTGCAGCTGCACCTTCAAGCTCTTGTAATCGATTTCCCTCGGCCGCTAGGAAATAGCTTCTCCGGCAGTGTGGGTCAGCGCATGATGTTTCCAAAAAAGCATCCCAGAGCTAATGTTTTATGACCAGCAGAAGCCGATAAATTTCTTTTAGAGGCCGAGGCTAATAGAAACGTTACGCCTGTAGTTTGAACAGGAATGACACCACAGGGAAGTCGGAGATGAGCTATGTGACAGTGGAACTTGACTGAATATTTCCCCATTCCCCAGCTCGGTGGAGAGTGGGTGAGTCATGTATTTTAGCATCTCCTTAACGAGAGATTTGGGGTCAATAAAAAAAAAGGGAAAAAATGAGGTCCCGTGACAGATAAACAATGGCAATCGATTGTGTGCTGTGCCAAGCAAGCAATCAACTTTACTTTATTCCCCTTTGCAGAGTCACACTACAAAACTTATTACTAATATACACTATTATGTCCAAATATTTGTGGACTCCCCTTCTAATGATGCCATTTAGCTACTGTACGTTTCACCCATTGCTGACACAGATGAGCAAATGCAGTTCCCGTAGAGAAGTACTGCCACTCTCTGGAACAGATTAACACGAATCTAATAGCTCCATGCCTAATTCCAGGCATGGGCTAGAGGGGGATCATCTGAAATGACGGTTGGTGATCCGTCCAATAATTTTTGTAATGAGTTTGGGAGTTGGGGATGATGAGGTGGGGATGATGATGATGATGTTGTTGTCACTGTGTAAGTGCAATCAGATCCTCACAGCAATGCAATCCAAAATCTAGTAAAAAGAAAGCCTTCTTCCCTGGACAGTAGAGATTGTGACTCAACAACAAAAGCAGGATTTTAATACCCTTGATTTTGGAAGAAACAGTGAATGAGCAGGTGTCCCAATACTTTTGTCCATGTCATGTAATGCAGGTGTATGTACAGTATTAAATCTGCTACCTATGATTTTCTTGAAAGTGTTTAGGTCAGTGAATTCTAAATTGACGTGGTATAGTAAGGAAAGGTTAACAGTTTACATTTTTCAAAATAGTAAATAAATATGAATTAAAAATAGAAATGATCAAATGATCAGAAGGTTGATTTTGAGGGAAAATGTCTTTCTTCAACTCGTACTGCACATCTGCTCCACTGCTTCTCGCTTAAGCAGGTGTTAATTGTCCATTCAGCGCAGAAATCTATGGCCTTTCAATGGGCCTCGTTTGAAGCCTGCACTGAACCCCACCTGAACACAAGTGCTACTCTGTAGCCCACCTACATTATTCCTCTCTGTTCCCGTAATAGAAACACATTAAACTCCCACTTTTCACCCTGTGGCTTCTGAGGCGTTCAGAGAGTTTCCCAGAGATGAACGAGCACATTTTGCCAGTGCTTACATTCTAGAAACCATACAAACACACAGTTGACCGACACTGTCAGCTGCGGTTAAGACATTTGGACTCTCAAAGATAGCAGAGATCTGAGGCCTGGCCTGGACGCAGCTATCTTGTTGTCCACCTCTTTCCTACACTGGGAAAAAGACAGTGATCTGTTTGGTGTTTGGTCCGTTTAGTGTTTGATGGATAGCGTGAGGTAATGCTTTAAACAGAGCTTGCAACAATACCAGCCCACCCAGAATCCTCCTTGCTTATGATTGCGCAAGATTAGCACTGTCGCTAGCTGACTTAAGACCGCATCCAAAGCAAACAATCAAGAGTTTGGAATGCTGTGAGATAACGGGGGTGTGAAAATGTAGCAGTATGCCAACACAGGGGCTAGGATTTATATATCAATGATCAATAATCAATATTATCACATATATCACATATATGTACTTTAAAAAAATATATAATTATATTTTAAATCCAGAAAAGTTATATTAATGTGTATAACACCATCGATTATAGAATTCTAATTTAACTCTAATATCAGTGATCAATAATCAATTTCAGATAAATAATTTTTTTATTAAAATTTCATTACATAAAAGTCCAAAAAAAAAGGTGGTTTCATGTGTATAACGCCATCAGTTATGACGTTTTACCATTTACTATAATACAGCTTCAATAAATGTACTGTACAGATCAGCCATAACATTAAAACCACCTCCTTAATATTGTGTAATACGTCCCCCTCATGCCACCAAAACAGCTCTGCCCTGAACTCCATAAGACCTCTGAAGGTGTCCTGTGGTATCTGCCACCAAGACGTTAGCAAGCAGTTAGCTTACAGTCATGTCGGTTGTAAAGTGGGGCCTACACATACCGCATTAATGAGCCTTGGGCACCCATGACCCTGTTGCCGGTTCACCAGTTGTCCTTTCTTGGACCACTTTTGGAAGGTACTGACCACTGCATACCAAAGAAATAACCCCACAAGACCTGCCTGATGTTTTGGAGAGGTTCTGACCCAGTCGTCTAGGCGTCACTGTTTGGGTCTGGTCTGCTTACAACACCAACATTACCTTCAAGAACTGACTGTTCACTCACCTCCCAACATGTAGATCCCACCCATTGACAGCTGCCATTGAAACCAAATAATCAATTTGCTACACCTGTCAGTGGTTTTAATGTGGTGGCTACTTAGTATTTACTAATATTTAATAATTAAAACATTTATTTTTGGGCAAAATGAAATTCTCAGGCTGTCTGCAAAAAAATAATAAAGGGGTTGTCGGGTAGAGAGATTCATTATGGCTGAATGTGACGGGCTATAATTGGTCGCACAGGCAGACGGGTGGAGATACACACTGATGGAGAGGTAATGGCGGATTGCAGAATGATCCCACCCAGCCTCTCTCTCTCTTTCCGCTGCAGCACCATGCCTCAGAACATGCGGCACATGGATGCATGGGACATGTTGCCATGGCAACCATAGTAACCCCCATCTTCAGTCTGACCCACTGAAAAGCGAAGTGTGTGTGTCAGTGTGTTAATGTGTGTGTGTCTGGAATGCCAATGAAGGCCTGAAATGTCTGCTTATGAATATACAGTATGATAACAAAGGCGCTTGATTAGAGGTTATGTCAAACAGGCCTTGTTTCGCATGGTAGCTTGGTCACGCCCCATTTTTTATTTTTACCCGAATATATCTCCAATATCTCCTTATTTAGTCTGCAGACAGAAGCCGAGGACAGGTCAACATTCAGTCTGGACTCTTAATGAGATTTGTTTACGAAGGATAGTCCTGGTTCTAAAACCTTGAGATTGACTGAGTGGTGTATATATCCCATAATATGGCTGCACACATCAGTTGAATTGACCCATAGATGCTTTGCCTCACTGTCTGGACAAAAATCGTGTCTCCAGAATTCCCTGGAAATCTTAGAAATGCTCCATTGATGCGCATGTCAGCAGTATTCACTGTACCATTGATCAATCGTTAATCAATTGATATGAACTAATGTATATGTCCGAACAGGATGACTGACCTCAACTACTTGCAAGTTGCATCCATTGCTGACACAGATGTGCAAATGCACACACTCGCACACACACACACAGCTTGTCTAGTCCCTGTAGAGGAGTACTGCCAATAGAATAGGTCTCTCCGGAACATGAACCTATGCCACCATGCCTAATGCCAGGCATGGGTTAGAGAGGTGTAAAGGCCCCCAGCATTGAACTGTGCTCTCTGGGATGATGGATGGAGCTCCATCCAGTATTTTGGGATGAGTTGGGGATGAAGTAGGGTG
This sequence comes from Salminus brasiliensis, assembly GCF_030463535.1. Classification (NCBI taxonomy): domain Eukaryota; kingdom Metazoa; phylum Chordata; class Actinopteri; order Characiformes; family Bryconidae; genus Salminus; species Salminus brasiliensis. The sequence continues at coordinate 37,764,129 of NC_132884.1, read as the reverse complement.
ATGATCATCCTGACCATCCTGACCATCCTGAATGCAATCAGATCCTTACAGCAATGCTCCAGAATCTAGTAGAAAGCCTTCCCTGAACAGAGACAGTTAGTCCAGCAAAAGCAAGGCAGATTGATTTCGGAGGAATCAACAAATTAGCAGGTGTCCCAATCCGAATCTAACAGCCGTCAGTCATTATAAAATAACTGTAACACATGGGCTCTTGTGTCACTCTTTTAAAGGCCTCAGGACGTACAGTGAAATGTGAAGGCCCTTTGTCTTCCTGCCCGACATCTGTTGGGAATTTTGGTGTGTGTTGAGGGGGAAACCTCATTGTGTACAGGATGTACCTCATTAAACACATCTTAGGGAGGTAGAGGTACAGCTAGGAGACCATGTGGACATCAGCTGGACGCATACTTTGGCCTAAAAAAAATCTGGGCAGGAAAAGGGGTCCTGGGGGGCAAAAATAACATGAGATATCCAGTGACGTCCAAACACATGCTATCCCAGGTGGTCTGGGTTTAGACATATTAACTGAGTCTGCACAGTTTACCAGTCCACCTTTGCCCTATTCATTGATGTAAAGGGACCACCACTGACCAGATAGTATTTGGGTGGTGGACTGTTATCAGAATAGCGGTGACAGTGATTTGCTCTTAAAAATAAAAGTGGTTTAAATGGTTCTTTGAGTGATGCCAAAAAGAACCACTTCTAATCCCATAGAGAAGCTGAAGAACCTGAAATCTTTAAAAGGTTCTTCACACTGATTCATAATTTTAATTTATATCTCTATTACAGACGAGGCCTCATTCCCCAGTATTTTCTTAAAATGTTATATATTTATATAATATTTATAATATTAGATATTAGTTCTTGAGTTTTAATAAAATGTCTACGTCAGATTCATCATGTGTTCTTGAAGCATGGAGTTGTTCTCAGCTCTACTCTTATAATGCATATAATGTTCTTATAATGCTCTTACAATGCTTATAATGTGCTTACAATGCTCTTATAAGGCTTGTGTAATGCTTATAATGTGCTCATAAAGTGCTTATAAGGCTTGTATAATGTTCTTAAGGCTTATAATGTGCTTATAATACTCGTAATAATACTTTTATAATGATCTGTTAGTGTTTACAATGTTCTTATAATGCTTTTATAATACTTAGCTTTTATAATGCTTACAATTCTCGTATAATTCTTATGCTCATATAATGCTCTTATAATGCTTATAATGCTTATATAATGCTTATAATGCTCTTATAATGGCCATTATGCTCTTATAATGCCTATTACGCTCATATAATGCTCTCATAGTGCTTATAATGCTCGTATAATGCTTTTATAATGCATATAATGCTTGTATAATGCTCTTATAGTGCTTATAATGCTCTTATAATAATTGAGATCTGTTCAATTTATGAGCATTAAAAGAGCATTAGATGCATTATAAGAGCATTATAATGATTATAATGCTTTTATTGTGCCTTTAGTGCTCATCAATCATAAAAGACACATCATCATTTTAAAATCCTGTCCTCATTTTGAGGTACCATCAACATTTTTAAATACTGCGGTAAACAGTATTACCATTATACCTCCCTAAACCTAGAGAGGGTGAGCACTGCTGCTTGTTCTAATATGCATATCTATCTGTAAGTTACACTGATTCTAAGTCATGAAGCCTAGAGTACCAGCATGTAGGCCTGAATCTTGATGATCTTGATGAAATTGATGATTGAGGATCAGTTCAGACCATCCTTTTCTTAGCCAATATCAGACCGATACTGACCAATAGCATCAGACTAAATGCCAAAAATGCAAGACAATTCTACAATTTACAAAGCAGCTACTACGACTTTCATATTCTCGGCCAATCCATTCAGCCTGTCGTCCCTTTTGGACGACTTTCATTCCTTTGTGTCCCCATTGTGCTCCATCCGTTGTGTGTGCATGACAGTCATTCCTCAGACAGAAAGACAAAGCCAGCACGCGGCTCTGCTCTCACTGAAGAAATGAGTTGGCCTGACGGCGTCGTCTTGCAGCGATTTTCCAGCCTAGTGGTTTGAGAGAGAGAGAGAGAGAGAGAGAGAGAGACAGACTAAGCTCAGATCATCACTGAAGCATACTGACGGAGAGCATCATCAGCCTAAGCTCTGTGCTGCTGCAGCAGCTCTATCATTCCCCTGGCCTTTAGCCATTCCACTTAAAACTGCAGAGTACTGAATCGGCCCTTCCTGAAGGAATCCACTGCTGAAGTGAAGGTATGGCAAACAGGGTGAAGTGCTGGAACTGGACGCAGAGCACTGTCTGCTCACTCTTTATGCCCCCTATTGGACAGATACTGCAACTGCATGCATGTAGAGTCTTGTGTGAAGGGTGTGTATGTTCACTGTATGGACAAAAGTATTGGGACACCTGCTCATTCATCGGTTCTTCTGAAATCAAGGGTATTCAAAGAGAGTTTATCTTGCTACTCTCCAGAATTAACAACACTGTGTTGTCTCGAAGTCGCTGTCGCATTTTGCAGTTTCATCAGCTTTCACTAATGCTTTCACTAGCCCCATTTGGGGGTGTCGCTAGTGGGCTGGGTGGATGTCAATTTTGGAATCGGCCCATTTTCCAGCTCTGTTTTGGTTAGGCCGATTTCTGTTGAAGGAGGAGACAACAGTGTTTGAGGCTCACGGTTTATCACTGCCATGTACTGAACTCTCATTTCACTGCTATGCCAAGAAAAATACACTTTGACAGTCTAGGGCCCCATTCAGATACCATTGCTGCATTCTGTAGCATTAACACTGCGTGTCTTCACCGGATCCCACAATCTGAAATTTTATTTTACCCAAAAATTTGACTTCCGATCCATACGTTCTCATCAAGGTGTTGGTCAAGCTTCTAACCACTGCAGGCCACCCAAAGGCAAACACCTAAAGTAAAAGGCATTCATGGAGGAGACACACCCCAGAGTTAAGTGCAGCGGTTATTTGAGATGTGGTGTCAGCGTTTGGACACGCAAAGCAGACTTAAGCTATTAAGATCCCTCAGTGACTTCATTTGCTTGTCTTTCATTAAAGGAAACACCCGTACACTGAGCATGTTTTTATTCTGATACGTGACCTGATCTGTAAATAAATGTCATAGTCGTGAGTAATGGGGTTGTGTGTGAGAATGTGTGTGTACTGTGTATCTTTCTGTGCTTGCATTGACCAGATGCAAAAATATAAAAAAAAGTGTCAGATTCATGTTTCTTGGCTCTCGCTTATAAATATGCATTTAAAAATAGACCATAGACTCCTAAAAATAAAGGTGCTACAAATGGTTCTTGAGTGATGCTTCAGAGGAACCACTTTTGGTTCCATATAGAACCACAGGCCTCACTGAGCAACTGTTCATAAGAGGAAATGTCTTCTTTAAAAAACGCACTTACACAGTTCTTACAAAGATTCTGACCTTCAACAGTGTTTTCTTAGTTGTAAAAGAGATCTGTCAGGGTAAGGACCCTCTAAAAGGCCTGAAGAACCTTCACTTGATGTTAACTCCAATGTAAAGGTGCTTCACACTCATCCATCTCTATCACAAACATGCTTCATTATGGGACCCCATGTGGTTTTTCTCTTGCCTCGCTCAAATAACCTATTGTAGCACCTTCATTTTTAGGAGTGTCTTTATTTTATGAAGCTAAAAATGTCAATAAATAAATAAATAAATATTTTTTTCATTGCTCTTTTTTATAAATGTACATTTAAAAATAGACCAAATAAAGGTGCTACAAAACCCACTTACACAGTTCTTATAAAGATTCTGACCATCAGCAATGTTTTCTTATTTGAAGTTTGTCCGAATTATGAGCATTGTAAGAGCATTATAAGAGATCATGTTGTAAAAGAGATCTGTCAGGGTAAGGACCCTTTAAAAGGTCTGAAGAACCTTCACTTGATGTTAACTCCAATGTAAAGGTGCTTCACACTCATCCATCTCTATCACAAACATGGTTCATTATGGAACCCAATGTGGTTTTTCTCTTTTGCATCGCTCAAAGAACCTATTGCAGCACCATTGTGGAGTGTCTTTATTTTATGAAGCTAAAAATGTCAATAAATAAATAAATAAATAAATAATTGTTTGTTTCTTTGTTTATAAATGTACATTTAAAAATAGACCATACACTCCTAAAAATAAAGGTGCTACATAAGAAGTTACACAGTTCTTACAAAGACTCTGACCTTCAGCAATGTTTTCTTATTTGACGTTCGTCCGATTTATGAGCATTATAAGAGCATTATAAGAGCGTTATCTTGCAAGATCATGTTGTAAAAGAGATCTGTCAGGGTAAGGACCCTTTAAAAGGCCTGAAGAACTTTCTCCTGATGTTACTTTCAATGTAAAGGTTCTTCACACTCATGGTTCATTATGGAACCCAATGTGGATCTTCTCTTGAACCCATTGTAGCACCTTTATATATATATTTAAAAAGGTCAGATTAATTTTTCTTGGCTCTTGTTTATAAATATACACTTAAAAATAGACCAACCCTCCTAAAAATAAAGGTGCTACAAATGGTTCTTTGAATGATGCTCCAGAAGAACCACTTTTGGTTCCATATAGAACCATAGGCCTCATTGAGCAACTGTTCTTCAGAAAAACTTTCTTCAGCAATGTTTTTATATGTGAGATTTGTTCAGTTTACAAGCATTATACAAGAATTATCAGAGCATTAACGTGCAAGACAATGTTTGCACGAAAAGAGATCTATCAGGGTGAAGAACCTTTAAAAGGCCTGAAAAACCTTCACTTCATGTTAACTCCAATGTAAAGGTTCTTCATGCTCATTCATGTCTATCACAAACATGGTTCATCATGTTGCATAGATCAAAAATCCCTTTGTAGCAGCTTCTTTTTTTAAGTGTGTCTTTATTTCTGAAGCTAAATGTGCCAAAAAATGAGCTTGTATGTTTATTATTATGATAAATTATTATTACATTCGGAGTCAGGCTGAAGCCTTGGTGAAGGTTATGGTTGTTAGCTGCTAGTTATGATTTAGAGTTGGGATTTTAGAGGTCTTTGCGTGTCTAGTCAAACACAGTATGCAAGTGTGTGCATGTGTGGGTGTGTGCATGAGTAAGACTGGGTGTATTGATTTTTTTTAATACACGTCTTATGCCATCTGGCTTGGTGAGCTCCATCTGGATTTATATTTCTGGGTGTTTTTCACACTGATTTCTTTTATAAATTTGGAATTCTGCTCACCCATCTCACTGCCCCGATCTTTTAATAACAGAAATCATAGCAGAAATCTTACAACATAGTTCTATGATCTTTAGGATATTTTTATCAGTCATCTCCTGCCGTTGGTTTTTCAGTTGGTTGAGGAACAAAGCTGAAAGAGAAGCATATGGTGTGCGGCAGCCATGTTTCTCAGTGGCAGCTGAGTGGTGGGCGCAGATAAGCAGAACGATAAAGACGTCTGATAGCAGCTTCCTGAAGCGGCACAGTCAAAGCAGAAGAACTGATAGTGAGGAATACACCAGACAGTCTGTGTGGAGAGTCTGCCCTGCTGTCTGTGTGTGTGTGACCATTACGAAAGAACACTAAAGGTTGGGGTTACATTATGGATGGAGTTAGATTTAAGTTGGAGTGATATTATGTTTGAAGTTACTGGACATCAAGGTTGGCGTGACATTAACAATGGAGGAGTTACAAAGGTTGGAATTACACTGTAGCTGGACTTACATTAAGGTTGGAGGTCCATAAAGGTTGGAGTTCTATAATGGCTGGAGTTCTGTTAGTGTTGGAGTTATATTAAGGATGGCGTTATGTCACAGTTGGAGTTGGAGGGACATTAGGGTTGGAATGACATCAAGGTTAGCGTTCTGTTGGGAGTTGCCTAACGGTTGGACTTGCGTTATGGTTGGGAGTTGTGTTACGGTTGGAGTTGTGTTACAGTTGGAGTTGCGTTACGGTTGGAGTTGCCTTCTGGTTGGGGGTTGCGTTACGGTTGGGGGTTGCGTTACGGTTGGAGTTGCTTTATGGTTAGAGTTGCGTTACGGTTGGGAGTTGCGTTATGGTTGGAGTTGCATTACAGTGGGTTGGAGTAACATTAAGGTTGGAGTCACATTATATATAGAGTTATATTAGGATTGGAGTTATGGTATGGTTGGAGTTACGGTACAGCTGAAGTTACATTAAGTCACATTATGGATAGAGTTATATTAAGATTGGAGTTATGGTACGGTTGAAGTCACATTAAGGTTGGAATCAAAATAGGGTTGGAGTCACATTATACATGGAGTTGCATTAAGGTTGGAGATACTTTACAGTTGGAGTTACTTTATGGTTTGTGCTATATCAAGGCTGGAGTTAAATTAGGATCGCAGTTACATTAAGGTTGGCGTCCTGTTACGGTTGGAGTTACGTTACGGTTGGAGTCACATTAAGGTTGGAGGTTGGAGTTACATTAAGGTTGGAGAGACCATACATTCATGTTGGGGTTACATTAAGGTAGGGGATCCTTTCACAGTGGAGTAACTTTGAGCCTATTCACACCTGGTATTAAGATGCGTCTGTAAAACACAAAGCTGTTCACACCTGACATTATGTATTTTCTGCTTGAGGCAGTGATGCGGTTAATGCAGGCGGTGCTTCGATGCATCGAGGCACTTTGGTGTGGTCATATGCGTCTCTGACCACTTCTGAATGTGGTTTAACTGATCACATTACAACACTGTACCCAGTTAACACCTGTACTGACCTATATGTTAATGCCAGGTGTGAACCTGTGTGAACGGGGCCATTAAGGATTGAGATGAATTGTGGATGAAGTTTCATTTTAGGTGGAGTTGGAGTTCAGAATTCCACCTCTAGTTGAGCTTTCTGCAGTTTGGCTGAAGATGTTGCTTCACCACAAGTTTAAATGCTCAGATGATGTCCCTCGCTTACCTCCCCACTGTGCTGGTGTCCGTGGAAATCTACACTGAAACAGCTTGACGGTGTTCACCCACAGCGTCAGCTGCTTCTTTCTTCTATGGGGGTCAATGACTTAGACAAACATTTCTGGGTCACCGCCATTGGTCAGGCGGGGTTGTCATGGTGATTTTGAGTGCTGTTGTAAGAGACAGATGTGTCTTTATTTATCTGAGGTCCAAACTGCACAGATTAATAGACCAACACTTGGCAACCTATCACAGGACATGCATGCAGCCTATGTGCATCGTTTTTGTTGTTGTTGTTGTTTCCGAACTCCAAACACTTTGGAATAGAGCACAAATGAGGACCGCATGCTGGAATCCTGAAGACTGGTTTGCATATCTATCCTAACAGTGTGAGTTTTCACTCACATAGAAAATAAATAACATTTAAAAATGAATAACATGCTTAAAATATTAGTAAAATATAGAAAATAAAATATAGTTCTACAGTTTCCCACATCTTGAGTGGGATTATTGGTAACTTTCCATTAAACTTGTTCAATCTTCCAACAGATAGCATGAAAGAACACTTTAGTGGCTGGAGCACGGACTGGTCCATCAGTATAGGTAGCTAGAGTAGTGGTTCTCAACCTGGTCTTCACATTGAATCGTGGTCAAATTAATGGAACTGTTTATACAATGAACATGGAGACTTATATATACTATATGGACAAAAGTATTGGGACACCTACACGTTATGTCTACAGGAGCTTGATTTTATACACCCGTAGCATACAGACTGAATGAAACACGATTAAGTTCACAGATTAGAAGGTGTGTCCCAATACTTTTGGCCATATATTGTATCTCTGAAGCCATGGGTTCTCACCAGTCTAACCAGTCCTCAGGCCCCCCCAGACAGTCCAGATTTGTGCTGAGAGTAGGGATTGAGCAAAAATGTGGACCATCTGGAGGACCCTGAGGACTGGTTTGATAAGCAGTGACCTAGAAGACAAATCTCTGTGTCAGTTGGAAAGATGATAATTCTATGAATCTTGGATAACACCTTCCCAAAAGTTTGGAACTTTAGGTAATGACCGAATTGTAGAACCTATTGTAGATGATTCTATAAAAAAACCTATAAACAATGGTCTTATATAGCACCAAAAAAAGGTTCCACTATTATTATGAGTCAAAGAACCCTTTGCTTAGAGACTCTTACAAGTCATAAGTAATAGTCAGTGTGTGTGGTTTTGTCTACTCATTGCCTTTCAAAGTGTGTAATTGTGTCCACTCCTCACAGGCGTCCTTGCTACTGTCTCAACACCCAGCGTTGCGTGATGCTGAGGTTCGTGTTACTAAAGGGCAGGATATGGAATCGTCTTGGGCCACACACAGAGTGTATGTTTGTGTGTCAGGCAAGGTCATTGAGGTGGCGCTAGCATGAAAGAAGGAGAGATGGAGGAGGTTCCAAGATCTACCTAGTCTTGACAGGTCCAAAAGTCTGGAGAATCCCAAAGATCCTCATGGATGTGTTGCAGTTGAATCCACAGGCTATGGAAGAAAGCATGAGGTCCCACCTGAAAACATCTGCACAGTTCTTTTTTATGTACGATTTAATAATTGATTCACTTTGCATTCAAATCCAGAACTTTATTCCAGCACCGACATCTGCCCAGGATCATCGTGGCTGAGCTGTAACGTTCTCATGCCGATCACGCCTCTCCAGGTTCCTCTTCTTCTCTTTATTTCATCTGGAGCTCATTGAGTCCACTTTTAGAGCAAATCCTTCCCAGGCCTCCCTGCTGGTCTCGCGCATAGAAGGAGGAAACTCTCCACTTCAAAGATGTACAGTGATGAATGTGTGGAAAGCCTCACAGTGTTGAGCTACGTGTGGCGTGAGCTATCATCTGGAAAAGCCATTACATCCCTCTATTACTGGCCCGGTCTAAACGTTTCACGTGATGACCAGGATTACAGTGGAGGTGAATGAATCCACGAAGCGTGGTCGAGTGATTAAAGGAAAATCTGCACAGTTGGAGAAAACCGGGGTTTCTGGAGAGTGACGTGGAAGAGTAGATGGGCAGCTTTCGTCTACAGCTCTAGCTCTAGTTCTAAGTCCTTCATGGCTACAGTCTTCAAAAATGAAAACAAGGCACATGTTGTTGTACAGCCAGAGTCCGTTATGCATATTGCTGACCGGCTCAAATGACACTGGCTGTACCGGATAGCGTAGTATCTGTCATTCACTGCTTAAAGCGTATCTATCCCATCTGTCCACCCCAACATGCTTTTGAACGAGATCCCATTTGGCA